>NC_090271.1:180226708-180526708 GCF_040414725.1 Anabrus simplex | reverse complement strand
TGAGTAAATGGACCTGGAGATGCATCTGTCTATGCAAACATCATGGAGGAATGCATAAATATGTTTTGAATCCATCATAGACAGGTAAATTTGTCTTAAATCTCTATTAATAATAATGGTCTGTGGCCTCCGAAGAAGCCTAGAGCAGGTCTTTCGAGTTGACGCTGTATTGGCAACCTGCGCGTCTACGAGAATGAGGCCATAACTATGATGAATTCTAACTGATGTAGATGGCACACACACCCAGCTCCGAGTCATCAGAATGAAGGATAAAATACCCACCCCAGCCGGGAATTGAACCTGGAACCCATGGAGCAAAAGCCAGCTCGCTGACCATTTAGCCAAGGAATTGGACAAATCTCTATTGAAAACAGGTGTATAAGGACTTTCCACCCACCCTGTATAATGATAAGTTATAATATATTTAAGTTGATACTAGTGGTCTGCTTCTCTTAAAGTGGCTATTTCTAAACAGGAGTCTGCTTCCATGGCTAAATGGTTAGCGTGCTGGCCTTTGGTCACAGGGGTCCCGGGTTTGATTCCCGGCAGGGTCGGGAAATTTAACCATCATTGGTTAATTTCGTTGGCATGGGGGCTGGGTGTTTGTGTCGTCTTCATAATGGCTTTATCCTCATCATGACACGCAGGTCGCCTACGGGCGTCAAATTAAAAGACCTGCATCTGGCGAGCCGAACATGTTCTCGGACACTCCCGGCACTAAAATCCATGTGCCATTTCATTTCTAAACAGGAAATAGTTTAATTTTGTTTCTCCAGTGTTTTTGTTAACCTACCTGTACCTTTTATTTCTTCTTTTACCTAGTTTTTGCAAAGGAGAGATCTGTGAAAGATGATATTTTTCTTTTGCAAACCTTTTTATTTGGTGATTTTATCCACGTTTTCCTTTTATGACTTTTTAATTTGGGAAAGGAATAGGTAATGTCTCAAGATACTGAAGAATTGGTAATGAAAGAGGTCATGACTCTGACCATCGACTGCCCAGCCGCCCTAACATTCCACATGTCAGCGATGAAGGATTTCTCCATTTCTTGATTGTTTACAGTGGTAGAGTTCTCTAATGATAGTAATAATTATTTTTATGATATTATTTATAATTGCTACATGTATAATTTTCTTTTTCAGTGGTGATTGACCGAAGATATAGCAGACGTGCCAATACAGGCATGTTTGAGTTGGTGTACAAACAGCATATTCCTCCAGCTCCTCCATACCTGGGGATGTCACTCTCTGTTCGAGGGAAGAAAATTAAACAGAGTCAAGCAAATATACACCGTCCACGAGGAAGTAGTGCCTCCATACGAAATTGTTATTCTCGTTCTAGAAAACGAGAAGAGAAATCACACCGTAAGCATAAGCCCATTCCAGTGTCTGTTCCTGTCACAGCACCTGGAATGGAAGTGTCAAAGACTCCAGGAGATTACATAGGTCCAATTATTGTAGACCTAATTGAAGATCTAGCTCGTCAATTGGACCAAGCTCCCAGAAAAAATACTAACATCCTCACAGAAAGTGATCTCTATAACATCCAGCAAAGACATTCAAAGGTGATAGAAGAAAATATCACAAAGAAAAATACCACAGCTTCTGGAAGTAAAACTAGTAAGCTTCATTGCAGTCAAAAATCACCTTTACATTCTCAGCCTACACCTAAGAAGAAGAAAGATGAAAATGTTCAACCTAGTAATAAAAATGAGCCCTCCAAACCAAAGGATGCCTCAGAAGAAACACAGAAGTCTTGCAGAGATTTTACTAAAACTGAAAGAGAGAATGGTCTTACTCATTCTAAAAACATTGCTAAAATTACTGCTGATGATTTTCTTCCCAAACGAATGAAGTGCAATAGCTGGAAAAATAGTGATGATGCAATGAAATCAATGGAACTCTTCAATGAATGGAGGCAAAAGCTGGATCGAACGAGAGCCAGTTGTGAAGATATGTTAGCCAAACTCAAGATGTCTGGGGAAAATGAACATTTATCACCAAAAATAAAAGTAAGTTCTGTAGATAATAATAATACTTGGGATGGGGAAAATGTTGATAACCCAACAATAGGTGACATAATCAAAAAACTATCCTTAAAACAGCCAGAGAGAGAAATATATTTTAACAGTAGGAAAGGTTTCATGGATCCTTTACCAGAGTATGAAAGCAAAGATAGAGAGCAAAAGAAATTATTGAACTTGGGTGCAGATGAGAGTAGTGAGCTTTCACAGAAAAATAAAGAGAGTCCACATCGTCTGGCAATCACTCCTCATGTATACCATCTTTCTCCTGTTAGAGATGTGCTGCCTCACATCAGTAAGCAACATGCACCCAGTACATCTTCAGAGCATGATCGCAAAACGGATAATTTTTATGCAGTTGGTATGAGTTTAAAATCTTTAAGGGCAAGTTTTACTCAGAAAGAACATTTACTAATGCCACTGGGTTCAGACAGGTATTTTGAAATGAATTCTGCAATAACACAACCAATGGGAGGAAACTTCCTTTAACAGTCATTCAATTATAATGAATATCTACGCACATTGCTCTTACTATTAGATTGGAATAAAAATGAGGCTATAAGCCATTTACACAGACTATTGATAAGGGAAAAAGTGCAGAGCCTTTGGAAACCTTTTACACTAACAAACTGTAAATACAATTTAGATTCATCTCCTCTAGATAGAGACTGGAATTATTCAATGACTTGAGAACGCAAAAAATTGTATTTTAAACTATGAAAATCAATGATTTAAACAAACAATTTGATATTTTCAGAATACATCAAACTTTAATTTTTAAAAATTACAGTACTCAATTAATATATTCATACATTAGGAGACAACTTTTAAAAAATCTAATTTTCAAAATAAATTTCAGAAAAAGAATTTCTGTTCTGTAAAAAGATTATGCTTATCTGAAAGAAAGTTATTGTAAACAGAAAAAAGAAAAAAAAAAAACATTTGCAATCAACATTTGCACATAGCATCCATAACAATTGAAGAATGCAGTATGCAAAATCTGCCATAAATAATGGTCATCCCAATCATCATTAAAATGATGTATACTTCCCCCCTGCCCTTCCCCCCAAGTTCAATTGATTTTCATCATTGTAATTCTTTCATATCTGTGATAATTGCACTCTCAGGTTGGAACAAAAGTTCAGTGTTTTATTTCTTTGGAAAGTTTTGATTTATAGGGTCAAACATGCTCACCGCTTTATAAAAATTGTTGCTCGTAATACATTTCATTTAATTATTCAAATCAGCATTGTTAGGCATTGTTTTGGTCTTAAATCTGATAGAGGTGAGCTGTAGTGCCCATGCAATAAATGACGTCAGAAGTACTTTCTCATCATTAGAAACATGTTTAAACACTTCTGACTCAGCAAGTCTTTTCTCAGACAAAAAACTTTAAAAATCTTTCAACAGCCATATTAGCAATACGAAATTAAAAATTTGCTCTTCACTTTTCAGTTTCCTCCTGAATTTGCATCACTTTATGACAATATTAATATTTTGCTACTGCATATGAAATTCACGATTTTTGAAAGTTTATTTTCCTTTTTAAAATATCAAACATTTCTGTACAAAAACCTGATTTAAACATGAAATAACTGATTTTGTCACAATTCACAAAATTCATGGTCATGAAATATCCCAATCTCTACTTATAAAAGGTTCATTGATTCCCAGAGTATGATTAAGAAATGGAAGATGGTGGGTGAGTGATAGAATACATTGCCTGCCTAAAGTAAGCGATTTAATTTTAATTACACGCTTCACATATGGTATTTCTTGTTTGCAAACGTCTCTTTTCTGGGTCACTATTGCAAACACAGTAAGGAAAATTAATATTGTTAGCCTGTGGACAAACTAGGAGGCAAATGCAATGTTCAAATGTTCCACTGAGCTGTTTCCCATGTGTTTTAGAGTCTAGCACTTTCTTTCAGTGAATATCTTGAATAATTATGAACTGAGCTAGAATTTGTTTCTGGGATTAGTTAAACAAAAGGGCCTAAAGGAACAATTAAATTACACAATTTTATGAATAATTAATTCTGTTTGTAAAATAGAAATGAGGAAAGAATGAAGATTTTTTATCTAAACCATCCTTACGAGTCGTCAGAAGAATAGCAACCTGGAATGTACGAGGTCTCTTGCAGACGGGAAAAATTCACATCATTGAAAGAGAAATGAAACTTCATGATCTGGACATACTTGGTCTTAGTGAGACACATTGGAGAGGCTGTAGCCATTTTATGACTCAAACAAATAATACAGTATATTTTTCTGGAAGTGAGGATATGAGTTGTAATGGTGTTGCTGTAATAATTCCAAAGAATCTTAACAATGCTGTTATGGGTTGTGATCCCATCTGTGATAGAATCATCAGTATTAACATGAAGGCTTCTCCTTGTAATATCAACATCATTTAGGTTTACACCCCCACTTCAGTTTCACTAGAAGAAGAAATAGAAGAATTTTATGACCATCTGGAATATACCATCAGTAGGATACCTAAAAAGGAAATATTACCAAGGGAATTTTAATGCAAAGATAGGTAAGACTATAGATGATAGACATATGAGACCTATGGTTGGACTGTTCGGTCTGGGGGTGAGAAATGAACGCGGGGAGCGTTTATTAGAATTTTGTGTGAATAACAACTTATCTATTTGTAACACCCTCTTCCAACATCATCCAAGGTGTCGCTACACGTGGATTTCTCCTGGGGATAAGGTTAAGAATCAAATTGATTTCATTTTGGTGAGGCAATGTTGGCAGACTTCAATCCTGGATTGTAAGACCTACCCTGGAGCAGACTGTGGTAGTGATCATATACTGCTATCTATGAAAATGCGGATAAAATTGAAATCATTGAAGAAGGTGAGAGTAAAACAGGTACGCATTACTGACAAACATATTCTCCATGAGTTTGGTGAACAAATAAGAACAAAATTCCAGCAAGTAGAGGAGGAAAGTGCTTCTTCTCAACCATGGGACAGGATGAAGGAAATCATCAATTTATCCCTTCCCGAACAAGTTCCTAAGACCCCTCAAGCAAAACATCCCTGGATTTCAACATTTACACTACTGTTGATTGAAGAAAGAAGCACATTGAAGAAACGTGGTATACAAACTGCAAAAGATGGGGAAACATGTAAAGAACTTTGCCGAAAAATACAGCGTAATTGTAGATTTGACAAAACACAGTATCTTACCAATATCTGTAATGAAATAGACCACCATCACAAGTTAAATGAAACACGTGACCTTTACAAGAAGATAAATAGCATCACCCGAGAGTTCAAACCACGTACATGGGTGATTGAAGACACACAGGGAAATGTAATTGGTGACAAGAAAGAAGCATTATCCAGGTGGAAACAACACTGCGAAACCTTATACTGCAAAGGTAATAGCATAAGAGAAGAGAACAACTACATGGAATGTGACATAGAGCTTGCTATCCTATTTAGTGAAATTGAGAACACCATCAAACATTTGAAAAACAACAAAGCCCCAGGCATAGACGGTATTACTGGAGAAATGCTGGAAGTAATGGGAGAAGAAGGCCTCCATGCTTTACAATCAATATGTAATAAAGTGTGGAAAACTGGAGAATGGCGTAAAGACTGGACTACATCTGTTCTCTTCCCCCTTCACAAAAAACGGTCAGTTAGGGACTGTTCTAATTACCGCACCATAGCATTAATATCACATGCTAGCAAAGTTCTGCTGTACATAATAAATCAATGACTAAAAACTTTCTTGCAATCTCAGATCTCTGCTGAACAAGCAGGTTTTGTGGCAGGTAAAGGTACACGAGAGTCAATAACAAACATGAGGCAGATAATTGACAAATGCCGCGAGTTCTGTGTCCCTTCGTATATTTGTTTCCTTGATTATATAAAGGCCTTCGAATGTGACAAATGGGACAAGTTGTGGGAAGTGCTCAATGAATGTTGAGTCCCAAAACACTTAACGTCATTATTGAAAGGTCTTTATAATAGTCATAATGCAACCATAAGGGTGGATGGTGAATGCTCAGAATTTTTCAATTTGACAAATGGAGTCAGACAAGGTTGCATAGTGTCACCCCAACTCTACAATATCTATGCAGAGTATGTAATGAGAAGAGCACTGGATGGCTGGGACAGTGGAATTTCAATCGGTGGTAGGAAAATCAACAATTTATGCTTTGCTGATGATACTACACTCATTGCAGGAAGTGGACAAGAACTTGATGAATTGCTCTCTAGAGTGACAATCATTAGTTCAGATTTTGGTCTAGAAATTAACATGAAAAAGACCAAACTAATGGTTATCAACCGACAAAGTCAAATCCCAATCCAAATATCAGGATGTCTGAAAGATCTGGAGTTGGTGAATGATTGTGTATATCTGGGCTCCATAATCAGTAACACGGGAAATTGTGATAAAGAAATAAAATGACGGATTGTCCTAGGTCGTGCCGCAATGGTTAAACTCACAAAGATCTGGCAGAACAGGGCATTATCCAAAACAGTGAAAATAAGATTGGTGGAATCACTGGTGTTCTCTGTTTTCCTATATGGTTGTGAGACCTGGACTGTGAAGGCTAGTGACAAGAACCGAACAGATGTTGGCGGAGAATGCTCCATATACCATGGACAGAAAGAACAAATGCCTCTATTATAGAAGAACTGAGCATCACAAAACGTTTATCTTCCCGCGTTAGTGAAAGTTACCTCCAGTTCCTGGGACACATTTTGAGGAGAGAAGGAGACAATTTAGAAAAGACCATTTTGCAAGGCAAAATTGAAGGCACCAGACCAAGAGGCAGAACAACAAGTAGATGGTTAAACCAAGCAAAGAAGATCACCGGTCTACCTCTTCACAACATCTTAAGAAGAGCTGAAGACCGCTCAGCATGGAAAAATCTCGTTAAGGATGCAGTTACTAACGAAGTGAAGAAATGAGGTCACGACGCTCAGCAATGAGTAAACCGACTGATGATGATGATAATAATGTATTAACTGCAATGCAGAGTTCTAAGACTTGGGGTTCAGTAAGATGAAGCAGTATCTCATTTTTGACTCACTTGTATGAAAATTACCATGGTTGAAAAATGCCTATCCACTTAAGGAATTTAATTCCCAGCATGGAAATGTAATAGGGCCCGGGAAAGACCCGTTTCTTTACTTTTTGTTGTAATTGTTCCATATGGAATATAGAAACAATATCCCCCATTTGCCTTGGTACGGAGATGATCAGATAGAGAAAAATATTCTCTCTAACAGCCAGTTGCTCCCTCACCTGAGCTACCTCAAAGTCCTGTGAACTCAGATCCAGATCCAGACTGCTCCACATTTCGACACTGGCAATGCGTTATAAGTTGAGGTCAAGTTAGCAGTACAAGAGGGTGAGTTCAAATGTTTAAAACTGTATATCAACATTGGTTAAGCCATTTCAAACACATGTGAATTAGTGAATGGGCTTGTTGAAATTTAAAAAATATGCTTGGGACTATTATATTCATCTTAACTGTTACGTATTGCTGTACCTGGTTAGGGTACTCTATATCAACATTTATCTATAAGCTAAATAGAAACATATTTGGTTCATTTAGTGCTATGTATGCAACAATGTTGCACATATCACATGGTCTTTATGCCAGTCCTAGCTGAACTAACAAGAAAGGATTTTAAAAGAATGATTTTTAAACATTCATAAAGGCCCAACCTGTAATCCTGATGAAGTCCATACAAGTACTAGATTTCTTCTCCACAGTGTTTTAAATCTTTTGGGTAAGAGGAGTTGAAGTGCCAGCAGTTAGAGGTGATGAGTGTTCTCAGTGATTCTTTGTTTTCATAAATACATGGCAGTTAAGCAAATAGAAAACTATTATCTTCTGAAATAATTTAAATACTGTATCAGCAAAGTTAAGGAGATTGAGTGGAGCAGAAAACAATAAAATAGCACAATCCAAGAAAATACATGATAAAAGAACATAAATTTAATAAAAAATGAGAGAAAATATGCACATTAATGCTACCTAATATTTTGGGTAAGAAGTGAAAGAAGGAAGGAAAGAAGGACACATATAATTCAAAGTTCTTTTGACATTTATGCAAAATCTTAAAAAAAGGAAGGCACAATTTCTCCTATAGATGTTCATAACTTTCCTTAAAACATTGAAGGATACAAGTGAAAAGATATGTATAAATATGCAAATTGTTTTAAGGATGATGTGAACCAAAACAGTATGGATTTCCTAATATATGTACCTCATACTTCAAATACATGCAGCTCAGCAAGTTGGGTGGCCTAAGGTAACGAGTGCTTCGAAGAAGTAGAGTTTCATTCCAAACTCCCAGTGTCATCAGCCTCTTGGCTTCACCTGTGCAATGGGACAGTTTACTCTAACTAAAGGCAGAAGTTGCAGGCTCATATTAGCAGCAATCTTTTTACCACTCACTACATGGGAGTTACAGCATTGTACATAAAGGGGGTGTAGTTGTTGACGTTATTAGTGAACATTTGACAGTATTAGTGAACATTTTAACTGCATGCTGTTTGTTATTGCATGGTGCTAGAGCATTATAGTAATAAAGAGCTGGTGGATATTCTGTTAATGTAATGAAAAGTACTTTTTTCTTTCTGTGGGGCTACATGCATGACTTTATTTACACAACATTACCTGATCTTGTGGGAAGAATTAGGGCAGTAAGTGAAAGTCATGTTCTCAGGGGTCCAAGAAACCGTTATTAGGTATGTAGTGCTTTCTGTGGAACAAGAGGGTGGGTATTTTGAACATATTTTGTAAATAAAATGGTACTACACAGTAACAAAATTGCACTATTTATTTGTGTTTTTCTCCATTCCATTGCTTGAGGCTTTTACCTCCAAAGTAGACCATCTCGCTGCACAGGTAATGCAGAGAAGTTGCGAACACATGAGGAATTTAGACTGAAAGTATACTTCTCCGAAGAACCTCTTATGTTAGGCAGTCTAACTTACTGAGCTGTATATATCTGAAGTACACAGTACATTGGATTTTGAATCTCTTTCAAAGCAGATTCAATTACAATCATTTTATTCAAAAAAGTGAACTTGATAGTTACACAGGTTCAATCTAGATTAGAGACGGGTTGATACTCAATAGCAATATACTGTCATATGTTTTTGTCTCAATACTTGATACTTTCATTTTTAAAATAAAATAGTAAAATACAAATTTTCTGAATAGAATACAGTATTATTTGTTTAACAGGCATTTTTGTATAAACATTTCAGTATCCCTAAAATTATAAATTAAAATATATTGTGTTATTAGTTCTAGTTTGTAGTCACACAACTTTCAACAAACCAAATGTTAAATAGTATTTGACACTATTTAAAAAAAGAAAAATCAAATGAATGATAAAACAGGACCTTTATATTTTCTTATATATTTAAATGATATATGTAAAGGAGTGGAATCGGAGGTAAGGCTTTTTGCGGATGATGTTATTCTCTATAGAGTGATAAATAAGTTACAAGATTGTGAGCAACTGCAACGTGACCTCGAAAATGTTGTGAGATGGACAGCAGGCAATGGTATGTTGATAAACAGGGATAAAAGTCAGGTTGTGAGTTTCACAAATAGGAAAATTCCTCTCAGTTTTAATTACTGCGTTGATGGGGTGAAAGTTCCTGTTGGGGATCATTGTAGGTATCTAGGTGTTAATATACGGAAAGATCTTCATTGGGGTAATCACATAAATGGGATTGTAAATAAAGGGTACAGATCTCTGCACATGGTTATGAGGGTGTTTAGGGGTTGTAGTAAGGATGTAAAGGAGAGGGCATATAAGTCTCTGGTAAGACCCCAACTAGAGTATGGTTCCAGTGTATGGGACCCTCACCAGGATTACCTGATTCAAGAACTGGAAAAAATCCAAAGAAAAGCAGCTCGAGTTGTTCTGGGTGATTTCCGACAAAAGAGTAGCGTTACAAAAATGTTGCAAAGTTTGGGTTGGGAAGAAATGAGAGAAAGAAGAAGAGCTGCTCAACTAAGTGGTATGTTCCGAGCTGTTAGCGGAGAGATGGCGTGGAATGACATTAGTAGACGAATAAGTTTGAGTGGCGTTTATAAAAGTAGGAAAGATCACAATATGAAGATAAAGTTGGAATTCAAGAGGACAAACTGGGGCAAATATTCATTTATAGGAAGGGGAGTTAGGGATTGGAATAACTTACCAAGGAAGACGTTCAATAAATTTCCAATTTCTTTGAAATCATTTAGGAAAAGGCTAGGAAACCAACAGATAGGGAATCTGCCACCTGGCCAACTGCCCTAAATGCAGATCAGTATTCATTCATAACTTAATAGCATAATAAGTGTTTGTTAAATACAAGCATTCTCACTCTGTCGGGCTTGATTCTACTTCTTTTTCTGTCACATATGAGTCCTACTGAGCTAAACAGTCTCTCAGAAAATACTATGGCTGGAGGTAGGCCTATACATAAATATTTTACAGCTAGTTTTCACAGTTTTGGAAACTTTATATTTGTTTTCCAATAATCGTAAACACTTCAAAGGTAGGATTAAAGATCTTCACACTTGAAAGGTGCGATTAAAGATATTCTTTCAGGTATGTAATGATTTCATCTTCAGAAGTGTTAATTGACAATTAATTTGTTATATCATTTTCTTGCATAATGCTGCCATACAAGCACCACATATCACACAATTTTGCAGATTTCAAAGAATGGCTCATCTGAGATTTTAAAATATCTTTACTATAATATTTTTAGTGAGAATTTAAGTGCAACCCATAATTTTGCCAAAGATTTTAATACACAGCATATTAAAATGGAGTTACAAGATTACTTCTTCAGTTGTAGAATCAGGACTTGTTTCACTTCCATTTCATGTGTTACATTTTCACTGTTTCAAATTCTTTTGGTTGCGATGTTCATGTTCAGTAAAAACAATTTTATGGGCTGAGCAATTTTATGCTTCTTCAGGTTGCTGGTGATGTAAGATTTTCTCCTCAAATACGATAAATGGCACGATTATCACCGACAGGGTTGAATTGGGAATAGTTCCACACTTCACTCATACTATACAAAAGTTGTAGATTACAAAATACACCAGCTTCTGTCACTTCAAAATAACACCTGACTTGAAATTTTAAAATAGTAATCTAAAATCAAAATCAGGTTTCATGCTAAAGATGCTGACATTTACAATAAGTTACGTCCTTGCTTGTGATTTGATAGTTTAAATATGTGGTACTAAGGCAGAACTCAATATGTCAAAGAACTTGATTTTCAGGAGGCACTTTTAAAAGTTGGTGAGGTTGCTGAAATTTTTATTGTATTTCTATTACTTCTAAACTGAAGTTGTATACATTTGTGACTAATAAAAAGAAGGTTGGTGGTTTTTTTTTTTTTTTTTACAAGTGAATGGACCACTAAGGATCATGCTACAACATTTATTTCTCTGCATGTGAAGTTTTCTCTATGTAAAATACTCCTTCATGAATTCACTGGCCTGCTTTCATTGTTCATCTGTCCAGGCTCTTCCGGTCTTCTTAGTTCTTCCTGTGGCTTGAACCCCTTCCAAATTCTTCACTGTGTTCCTAAACATATTCCTTTCTAACAGCTGGACTTGTGAGATGCTTAACCTTTCCATATCCTTCTTCATTTCCTTAATCCATGCTGTAGTGGTCTTTATCTCAAGAAGTAATCAAATATCTGTTTGGTAAGTCTGTTTGCATTCATTCTGAACAGATGTCCAAGAAATGTCAGTCTCCTTTTCTTCGTGGTCTCTGAGATTCTTTCCACCTTCTGGTAAACTTATTTGTTGCTCCGAAGTTTCCATCTGCTTTCAGTTTGGACAGCTCCCATAATTTTTCTGAGGATTCTTCTTTCCAGTACCTCTAGCGTCTTCAGCTTGTAGTTCATGGACATGCATTCACTGGCATACAGGCATTCTGTTTTGACCACAGTGTTGTAATGTTTTAATTTGGAATTCCAGGATAAGTACTTCTTATTGTAGATGTTTTTTGTCAAGCCGTATGCTCTTTCCATTTTTGAGATCCAATCTTCCACTGCAGCTTTTTCTAGTTCATTCTCCTGTATGGTATCACCAAGGTACTTGAACTTCTTGACCCTTTCCATTCCTCCTATCTCTGTTTCCAGGAATTTTGGTCCATCTTTGATGTTTATCATGGATTTGCTCTTTTCTGCTGAGAACCTCGGTCCTGTTTGGCTGGCGATTCTTTTCAAGAGGTTAATCTGGATGGTTGCGATTTCTGGACTTGTATAGCAAAGTCGTCAGCGTAAGCCAAGCAGTTGACTTTAATCCCTCCTGATTTCCTCCCTAGACAGATCGGTATTATCTCGTGATGTTCGAGTTCTGAGTTCCATATTCTCACTATCTTTTCTAGGATACATCTGAATGGGAGCGGGGATAGTCCATCACCTTAGCTCATGCCTGTCTTGATTTCAAATGATTGCGAGAGATGCCCAAAGAATTTTACCTTTGAGGTTGTGACTGTTAGGATCTCTTTGATTATACTTGCCAGTTTGGTTTTGACTCCAAATTCCCTAATGATCTTATGCAAGGTCTCTCTGTCCACCGAATCGAAGGCTTTTTTGAAGTCTATAAATGACACCACAATTTTCTTACCATTCAACATTCTGTGGTGGAGTACTGACTTCAGGTTGAACACAGTATTTGTTCGATACAGGAGCGGCCTTTCCTAAACCCTGCTTGGTATTCCCCAAGTTGATGGCCCAGATCCGCCTTTATTCTATTAAGAAGCAGTTTTGAGAGGATTTTATAGGCGATCAGGAGGAGGGACACGCCCCTATAATTGTTGACATCCTGTTTGTCCCCTTTTTTATGCAGCGGATGGATAAGTGATGTTTTCCATTCTTCTGGGATTGTCTCCTTCTCCCAGATTTCCTTGATGATTTGGTGAAGATCATCTAAGATTTCTGGTTCTGCCCATTTCAACATGTCTATCGTTATGGAGTCCTCTCCACTTGCCCTGTTGTTTTTGAGGTTTTCAAGGGCTTCCTTGACTTCTTCCTTTGTTGGTGGTTCATCATCTTCTGAGTTCTCTGTTATGTCTGGAAATTCTAGTTTGGAGTTTGGGGAAGGACAATTCAAGAGAGTGTGGAAGTGTCTGGCTAATATCTGACAGTTTTCTTGGTTGTTCAGTCCAATTATACCCCGCTCATTTCTGAAGTTCAAACTTGGTGCTTGGTATCCTTTGAGTTTACACTTGAAGGTCTGATAAAAGTCTCTGGAATTGTTGTTGTCAAAGTTGGTCTGGATCTCTTCCAATTGAGCTCTTTCAAATGATTGTTTAGTCCTTCGAAATATTCTGGATATTTCTTTCCACTGTTTCCTGAATTATTCCACGTGTTCCTTTTCTCTCGAGCATTTCCATTTTCTCCATTTCTCGGACCTCTTCCTGAGAGTTTCCTCACACTCTTCATTCCACCACATTTCTCTTTTCCTCCTAGTCTGTCCGAGTGTTTTCTTTATGGCTTCATTGACTCTTGTGCATAGTTCTTGCCAGTTCCCCTTTCTGCTGGTCCAGATTTCGTCCCCCAAAGTTTCTAATATGTCTTCAGTGATGTTCATTTTGTTTGTGTTGTATCTTATCATTTTAGGTGGGTCTTTCTTTTGACCTACTGGGAGAAAATGGATTTTAAATTTGGAGAGATAGTGGTCTGAATCGAATTCACTGTTCCTAATTACTTTGATGTTCATCACCTCCTTTGAGGTTTTCCTTGTTATTGCTACATGTCCAATTGGAAATCCCCTTGTTCAGAATGCAGAGATACCCATGTATTTGATTTTCTTGGGAGTTTCTTGAAGTGTGTTGACATTAGTTTCAACTGAAAAGCTTTGCAGAGTCCAGTGAGCCTTTCCCCATTCTTGTTTGTCCTCCTATGTGCTGGATACTCCTCTACGACATCTCTGTGCTTCTTCCCAATCTGCATGTTGAAGTCTCCCAGTAGGATTTGTCTCCCAGTAGGATTTTTACGTTGCTCTTGGGTA
Organism: Anabrus simplex; assembly: GCF_040414725.1. NCBI lineage: Eukaryota > Metazoa > Arthropoda > Insecta > Orthoptera > Tettigoniidae > Anabrus > Anabrus simplex. The sequence continues at coordinate 180,512,654 of NC_090271.1, read as the reverse complement.
TCCAGGTGATTTCAGTTTCCAGAAAATCCCAGAAGTCATCAACTTTCTGTGGATTCTTCTTGTTGTCTTCATTGATCTTTTTTTTTTTTTTTTTTTTTTTTTGCATTGCACCGACACAGATACGTCTTATGGCGAAGATGTCATAGGAAAGGGTAGAGTGAGGAGGCCCCAGGTTTGATTTCCGGCCAGGTCAGGATTTTTCCCGGGATGTGAGGGCTAGTTTGAGATCCACTCAGCCTATGTGATTACAATTGAGGAGCTACATGTTTTTCAATTTGGTCCATTCTTCTTTTACACTTCCTATTTCTGATATAAGAATGTGCAGTTTTAATTCCTCTTGAAATTTCTCCCGAGATCTTTTATCCTTTAATTTTCATACTTTTATTTTCTTCTGTCTTATTGCTTTTACTCTCACAATTTTACCTATTTCCAATTTAGCTACCACTACACTGTGGTCTCCATCGAAGGCCTCACCTGATGCATTAACTGTTTACGATTTATTTTCTCCAACAAAAGATAATCAATACTGTAACTGTTCTTGTCCTTCTTTCACCCCAGCCATATCTAGTAATATTTCTACTATTCTTCTTCCTAAACCAAGTGTTACCCATAATCATTCCATTTCTCTCACAAAAATCAATCAACTTATCTTCATCGCTGTTTCTTTCTGCATATCCAAATGGACCAATCACTTCTCCTTTATCAATCCTGTCATTTCTAATCTGCTCACTGAGGTCTCCCATGATTATCACTTCCACATCGGTGATTACTTCCTCGAGTGCCTCCAAGAATTTCTCTATATTTTCCTCTCTGTTTCCAGTTTGGGGTGCATAAACTTGGATGAAGTCTTTGAATCCTTCTTCTGTCATCAGTCATACTCTGAACAAAGCATCTTCAAATAATAATGAAACCATAAAAATAAAAGCAGAAAATCAATCAAAAGAATAAAATAATTTACAAAAAACGCTAATCCACTCCGCTTGAAACAAATTGAAAACACTATGGCTCTGCGCACTATACACTATTTACAAGTTACATGAAAAATCTACCCAACATTTAAAAATAAATTATGACATCATCCTATAATATTAATTTGATTTTGATAAACTAACTTATCAAAATTTAACCTATCCCCTTGGTCATTAGGTAACATTATACTGTATAAATTCATTAAAAGCTTGTACTCATGTTTGATGATTCACTGCTCAGCATCTGGCCAGGCTGCCCCCATCATTAAGCGATGGCATATCATCACTGCAGGGTCAGCATCCTAGAAGATGAAGTTCCTGCGGGTTTCCATTTCAGCACTTGAGGGTCGAACTTATGTCTTCTTTCTTGAATCTTGGTACATCACATATCTCGTATATCACTGAGCTCTACCACTGGTATTCACTACCTGCATGACATAAGCATAGAAGTACTGTCACCCTTGCTCTAGCAAACAAGTTTACAACTGTTCTCCACATATGGGCTGCTGCTTACATAACATAAGTCCATCTCTCTCCTTATCTCTCAAGTTCACATCGACCTTGCTCTCAGCCTCTCACTGATATACATGTACCACAATATTTACACAGTCTGAAGATCTAAAAATCTTTCCCATATCTTTACTCTTATTATTAGCTGAACAGTTTGAACTATGTGCTCATTACGGTTCACTGCTTTACCATGTGGGCCTTACTAACAAAGACAAATAGTTTCTCCTGCACTAATATTCCTATCTCTCATTTTAACTGGTTTCTCACTCCCTTAACTTTGAAATTACACCAGTACTCTGAGTTCCTGGGCATCTAGTTCTGTTTCTACTTACTAAGTCATTCTGCATGCAGCGGTTCTATAACTCGCGATATCAACAGTTCACATAAGACTCTAACCTATAAAATATAAAGTCAACACATGACTAAAAATTTCAATGACCGACAATAACTCACAAGTAGTAAATGTTATCACACGACTGTTGATCAACCAACTGATGCTCTTCTCTTCTCCATTCTATTATTTATTATTTCATCCTTTCGTCTCTCTTCATGCTCAGACAGGGCCTCAAGCTTCACTTAAACCAATCACTTTGAAATATTGAGATGATGCTATTTTTCTATTGGGATACTCACACATATCTCTTATGCCTTCTTCAAAATTTTCAGTATCCAATATTCACATCAATCATCTTGGATCATGCCTATTCTAGCCTCACACTGGGTCTCTCAATGTGGGACCTTTACTATTGCTATTGTTTTTCTGGGTTTCTCGTTGTCTCAAAATAAAGCTCTGCCAAGGTCACCTAGGCTTGGAACCAATGACTACTGCACATTTCTCTTCCAAAGACAAAAAGCCTTGTTGTTTCATCCTCCCAGACAACTGGCTCCATGAGTATCCGCTCATATTTCCTCATATTCTACAGAGAAGAATGAAATTATGAAGACTCCGAATAAATATATTTGTTAAAGTCCCATTCATTTGGTATATTAATTCACACGAGCACTGAATGAGGGCTCAGTACATTGCATTGCGAACCATAAAAGGATCACGTTAAAAAGTATATGTTAGCTTTTAACTAGGTGAATTCCTAATAAACTAAGGTTTGCATGAATTCTTTTTTAAATTACTTGCCTGAGCTCATATTTACCAACCCATGAGTTGCCATCAAAGTTAACATATTTCTCCTTACAATTTAGACTGAAAGAGATCTGCTTGATCTTACAAAATAAGGAAAAACAAGAATGATTCCTTGCTTAAGATGACTGTATTATGTTGCCTGTATTATCTTTTTAAACTCTATATAAATCTACATTGAGTAGAAATCTGCTAAGAAACTGCCAGTTGCTTTAAAATTAGTCTTAGAATGTAAAAATATGTGTAAATAATTTTAAACTGCTATATATATATTTTTAGAAATATACAAATGTCTATACTATGCTGTTACATGAAACATTACGCTGATTACATACTCTATATTTCCTGTTGAATGGGTATCATATCGTACTAATGTAAGAGAGTTTTAGCCTGTTACTATCCAATAATTTAATCGTATCTACACATTATTTGCTACATAAATCATGCATTTATTTCTTTGAAAGAAACTATTGAAAGCAGTGTTTACCAAACTATGAACTAACCAATGAACTGTTCAGAGTATAACTAGAATCCTATCAATAATTTTACTTAAGAAATTACTCAATTATTATTATTATTATTATTATTATTATTATTACATAATATACATTAAAGAATGGGTCCTATTTCTCTAGTAGTGATTGGTCTTATACATCAACTAACTAATATTGCTTCCACAGTGTGTCAACATTGTACATTGTGAAAACCAGTATTTGATAAGAAAATTGAGAAAAATTTTATTGAAAGAATCAACTTGCACACTGCCATATTATGGCATCATTTCATAAGCCAGAAAGTTGCCATAACTGTGTTATATCTTCTGATAAAACTACAGCAATGTAAATCCACTGTATGCAATGGAATGCCATTGGAATGTGCTTCTCAATGCAAGCACCAAATTGGTTGAGGTAAACAAATATTGTGCATCTACAAGCACGTTGTAAAATTCAGAACACTCTCAACACATAAATACCTCTATTATAATAGATAATTCCCGCACAGACCCCTCTCGTCTTCTGTCAGCACTTTTCGACGATGAGCACTGACAACTCTGTGTGAGTAGACATGGGATGTTCACTCTGCGATAGTTCAACAGTTTCTACACATCTACATTTGAAGATCTCACTAGTTTGATATGGTGAATGCTTCTTTTAGCTTTGCATACCATTGATATATACTTCTGTTTCAGAAAATACTATTTTTGTGTATATCTGCTGTTCAGCTTTACTTAGTCCGACTCGTCGGCTGAATGGTCAGCGTACTGGCCTTCGGTTCAGAGGGTCCCGGGTTTGATTCCCGGCCGGGTCAGGGATTTTAACCTTCATTGGTTAATTCCAGTGGCCCGGGGGCTGGGTGTTTGAGCTGTCCCCAACATCCCTGCAGCTCACACACCACACATAACACTATTCTCCACCACAAAAACACGCAGTTACCTATGCATGGCAGATGCCGCCCACCCTCATTGGAGGGTCTGCCTTACAAGGGCTGCACTCGGCTAGAAATAGCCACACGAAATTATTAATTATTAGCTTTACTTACATCCATCTTGGAGTACACTAATATTTTCATGTGTTGTTAATTAGCTACCAATGAACATGGACACCATCAGTCAGTGGCATTCAGTAGAGTGGGATGTAGGTTTTCAAACATATACTGCACTTACCTTGTTCCCACACGATCAGAAAAGACAACACAGTTGCCATGACTTATTATATGACCTCCGTAGTTATTGATTTCTAGATCTATAATATGATTCCCTACAATACCTAAGTAGATCCACATGCTGTCCAAAATGTTATTGAATAATCTTGAATTCAATATACTTTGACCTCCTGACAAAAATCCTCTATTCCTTTCTTTGAGTGTGTCTCCATACACTCAATTGCTAAACAGAGCATGAAAAGTTAAACAAGCTGTATTGTTACTAATCATATTATAGACTTGCAATATCTTTGATTACTGATTATGTGAGAGAAGAAACTATGTTATTAACCTTTACCACTCGTCTGTCGGGTGAGGCCCGACATTACGATGTTCCCGTTCCGGTCGCATGTCGGGGGAGATCCGACATGGCATTTTATCGCCCACCACTCGTCTGCCGACTCTTAGCCGACAAAATACACGATGATATACTCTACTGCCATCTTTTGGTTCCGCGTAGAACTTTGTAGAATCCAGATACTATTCGACAATCAGTCAACCTGGATATATGATCGAAGACGCACATAAAAGCTCGAGCGATAGTAAACAAACATGGCTGCCATGTGCTCTTCTAGTCATATATATGTTGTATATGTCAGGCAACACACAAAACCTCAGTATTTTCGCACCTCTGCTCCTAATGAATATATCTAATAGCATTTCACGATGCCTAAAAGTGAACTGACGATGGTCGGTTAGTGTACCGTAACCAAACATGTACCTTATGCTGACGGCTGGCACAATTATAAATCAACAGATTCGGATTTCAAGAAATTGCCGTTTACAGTGGTTTCAGCCTACAAACTACCGCGAGGTATGAAAACAGAGAATGATAAAGTTTTTCAATTGCTTTTTAGCGATAATTTGTATACTAAATTATTAACGAAACCAATCGGTATGCAATAACGGTAATAATAATAATAATAATAATAATAATAATAATAATAATAATAATAATAATAATAATAATAATAAAAATGCAAAATAAATCGTCTTAAATTCCACATATTGCTTTTATTTGCTCCAGGTCATATAAGATAAAAATGTACATTTAAAATACGAGTAGTAGAGGCAACGCAGAGAACTTTAATTTGAGGGGTAAGGGTTAAGGGATCTGTGGTATATGGTCTAAACATCATTATTTGGAAAAAGTTGAAGTAGATGCCCTACAACTTGACTATCACAGAAATCACTATCTCTACCAGGATTCAAATACTGAATCCTTTGAAATGAGCATTTTCCCAGTCCTTAACATACTTGGCTATTCCCATGGCAATGATCACAATATCAAAAGTAACAACAACAACAACAACAACAACCACAACAATGAATGGGCGAGAAAGATGGAGATCGCATTCATTATGTCAGAACATTTACAAATCAAAATCACTTTCCTATCAGGACAAATCCAGTACTGTAGTCAAACCTGGATGTTTATATGCAGCTGGAACAATAGCCAGCAATGGACTCGAGATGTGGAAAAGAAAAAAAGGTTCCTTAGAAAGATTCTTGAACCCAGGAAACCAACAGATGAATTTACTTGCCACTTGTATGTGTCTGTTAGGCCACCAGCTCAGAGGCTGGTTGGATCCTGAAATGACACAACCAAACATTATGTGGTTATAGGGAAGCTAAAAAGCCCAACGGCAGCAGCAAAATGAGGCATACTAGGCAAGATGAGGAGTGAGGTAGATTGCCATTGCTTTCATGCTATTGCAGCATGATTGACCCAATGAGTAACATCTTTCATAACGCTCAAACAAATTAGTCGTGGTCTGAATGTCATTACTCAGCACCACCCATACCCCAGCAGCTTCTGAATTGTCACATCCTTGGATGAGACTGAGACCGATGGAAGCTACACTTTGTTCTAGCCTGTGCCAAAAGACAGATGCTGAAGTACCGCATCTATCAAAAAATGACTTTCTGCGTAAGGCCAAACAAAGAACTATACCAAAGATTTGAAGATATCACAACCACAAAGAAGAAAAGCAAATTGGCTTTCTATGCACATATTAAAAGGATGGAACCAGAAAGGCTTTGCAACAGGATTCTCACTTTCCATAAGAAGAGAAAAATGCAAATCCCATGAGTGAAAGAAGTTTACTGGAATCTAGAAAAGTGTGGAATCTAGAAAAGTGTGGAATCTGGGCAGAAAATGTGCAAAATTAAAGAAAGATTGTGGAGGTGCAGTAGTATTCTCAACAGAAGAATGAGCACGATTAATCCAATGGATGAAGAAGTACTGGAGAAAGGGGAAAGAGAAAGAGAACTTGAGAAAATTATGGAAGTTGTGTAATTGCAACCCATAGGGTGTTGAAATGAAAATTATGATAACAACAACAACAACAATACGATTGGGTCGATGCATAGCTTACCGGTATTCCATTGTTTCAACTGAGTTTGGAGTTTGTGTGCTGTGAAACACAGGTTTTATTGATTGTGAACGTATTATTTGAATATATTTCAGACAAACGGATATGGAATGTCAAGTTGAGAAAAGTGAGCGTTTCCAACACATTTTACTCTTTGAGTTTAACCAAGGATCCAGTGCAGCAGGAGCTGCAAGAACAATTTGTGAAGTGTATGGGAATGAAGCAATTGCTAAAAGAACAGCACAAAAATGTTTTTTCCGCTTTTGAGCAGGACAGTTTGACATGTCTGATAATCCACGTTCTGAAAGACCTTCAGATTTTGACGAAAATCGCTTGAATGAGTTGCTTTATGAGAATCCTCGTCAAACAACACGGGAAATGGTGCAAGTGTTTGAATGTGATCAGTCAACTATTGTACGCCATTTGCATTCGATGGATAAGGTACAGAAATTGGGTATTTGGGTACCACATGTGCTAAGTGACAATAACAAAAATCAATGAGTAAACCTCTGTTCATCATTGCTTGCCCAGCACCAGTTGGCCTGTGACAGGCACAAAGCATTCCTTTCGAATATTGTCACCGGTGATGAGAAATGGTGCCTGTATGTCAACATGAAGAAGAGGAAAGAGTGGCTCAGCCCATCAAAAAAAGCAACTCCCCGTGCCAAGGATAGTGCCCATCCACAGAACATCATGTTGTGTGTTTGGTGGAACAAAGAGGGCATTCTCCACCATGAACTTCTTCCGAAAAAAGTAACGATTACCTCTGCTGTGTATATTGACCAGCTAAGACAGCTTGCCGTTGCTATTGACAACAAAAGACAAAGACACCTTGATAATGCTCGTCTGCATACAGCGCAATTGACCAAAAGTGTGATTGCTGAACTTGGTTGGGAAGCTCTTCTTCATCCTCCGTATTGCCCTGACCTTGCCCTCTCAGATTTCCATCTTTTCCGCTCTCTTTATAACCACATTCAGGGGCAAGTGTTTCCTGACGAAGCTTCTCTTGACCAATGGCTACCAAATTTCTTCCAGTCAAAACCAAAACAGTTCTACAGGCGAGGTATTCAACTGCTACCTGAACATTGGCAGAAGGTCATAGAGAGTGGAGGTGAATACGTCATTGAGTGATTGTGATTGTGAGTTACAGTGCGTGACAGTGAATGTAAATTAAAATAAAATAAAATATAAAATATTAGAATATAAATATAATAACTGCACAAACTTATGCATCGACCCAATAATATTCTTTAAATCATTATAACAATGATTTGTTGTTGAACAGTATCCTCCTTATTCAGTACCTTATGGTTAATGTGACAAGTGGACAATTGTTCACATGAAAGATTTTAAACAACGACCTTATAAGTACATAAACTTTTTCTCAATGAGAGCATTTTAACATTCATAATATCATTCTCACTTCAGTTTTAAATGTTTTAACTACAATATGTAATGTCAATTTTAGCAATCTACTGAAGATGATCCAATTAGGATCAAAACATGTATAGTTGTGACGAATGTGAAATTTAAGGATGGGACCCTACCTAAGATTAATTCTAATGCCGAAGACGGCACAAATATCCAGTCCCCGAGCCATAAGAATTAACTAATGAAAGTTCAAATCCACAAACTGACTGGGAATTGAACCTGGGACCAAAGGCTAGCATGCTAACCATTTAGTCATAGAGCTGGACAACAGTCACATAAAACTATAAGCTTGCTTACACTTAGTTATGAAGGTGTATAAAATACTATAATCTGTTATTTTTGCAATTCTATACATCACACTGAAAATGCTTTTCCAGGACCACAAACTGAATCTTGTATACTAGTTTCTCCTCTTATATAAAAAGGTTCGACTCAGCCTTTGATGATAGATATGAGAACAGATGAGACCTAATACTTAAGAACAGCAATACAAGGTAACAAGTTGGTTTTATGAAATAGGGTTGAGAGTTTGGAAAATGCTTATTTTATTCTAAATATTTTTTCCTTCAATATATTTTGAAAATGTTATAAAATATAACCTGTGTTCACTTGCTGCTTCTCGGTACCAAAATGTGTGTGTAGACTGAGCAGTATAATCTGTATATCCATGTCTTCTAATATCATCACTGCCATTATTAACTTTCAACCACCAAGAAAAATTATCCCACCTTAAATGTTGTTACTTCATGTCTGTTTGTTACAAAAATGTTAGGACTTCCTATTCACAGAAAGTCACTACCTGTTAAGAAATTATAATTTAAAGAAAATGGGGATAATAACTAGCATATTAAAATAAGAAAGTTGTTTACTTGTCCCATGCTAGTGCTTTATGTATCCGACTCGTTGGCTGAATGGTCAGCGTACTGGCCTTCGATTCAGAGGGTCCCGGGTTCGATTCCCGGCCGGGTCGGGGATTTTAACCTTCATTGGTTAATTCCAGTGGCTCGGGGGCTGGGTGTTTGTGCTGTCCCCAACATCCCTGCAACTCGCACACCACACATAACACTATCCTCCACCACAATAACACGCAGCTACCTACACATGGCAGATGCCGCCCACCTTCATCGGAGGGTCTGCCTTACAAGGGCTGCACCCGGCTAGAAATAGCCACACAAAATTATTATTATTATTAGTGCTTTATGTACCATCTATAATATTTGTGAATTGCATAGCAGAGCATATAGAGCAATAAGACATGTCTTATAAGTGTTAGAAATTGTGTGACAGGTTGGTTCCTCTTAAAGCAATATAATGTGAATATGAATAGATTGAAGTTAACCGTTGCCATGAGGCTTCAGTTATAAATTGTCCTGGTTTCTAGATGAAAGCAAGAACCATTCTATCAGAGCAGCTAAGGTGCAAAAGCATCATAGGTTTGTCTCTTATAGGTGAATTTGCTGTACATGGAGAACTTTCCTTACCCTTGGTAACATTTTTATGATCCTATCATAGTTGTTTGGGGAAGAACTCCTATTCAAACTGAAAATGTAAAATTCTTATGACCTGACAGTTCTAATGAAGTGGATGTCATATTTCTCTAGACACCAGGACAATTCAGGTTCAAGCCCTAATATTTTGATCACTTTTTATTTTTAAATGCTCTGCATTTGTTGCTGTAATTTTATGTATGTTTATATCTACTGTAGGAAAATGTCATGTTACTAAAATAAGATAAACTTGTAGCAAGCCGTGTATTAGAAGTGGGTAGCCAATAATCATAACAATCTGTTTCAAGAAGTCAAGTATTCCATCTCATAACTCATTCAAGTTATGGTTCAAATTTCCATGATGTTTAATTGTAGACCAAAGTTAAAAGCACAATGTTATTCCCATTTCTGACAATCCTTGACTCTTAGAAGCAGTTGATGAAGAGGTTCAGCACTATCAACACACTTGTTTAGCTATAGCTGGTTGTGGTGATATTATTAGGATGCAAACTTAAACTAAGTGTCACATGATAGTCTTTAGAACTAGTAATATTCCTTAGAGTGTCAAAATGGCTGACAGCCAAGCTGTACTTGTTTGAAAAACATAATACTGTATTTTAATATGCCTTCTGACCAACTATTGAACAGCTCTCTAGCCAGAATTGGTAGATGAAGTCATTCCAGTGGTTTAAGCATGTAGGGATAATGCAGGATTCCACACTGAAAATTGCTTTTGTAGTGCTCCACGCTTCAAAATAATTAAATGATAAGGAAATGTTTAAACAGAGGTAATATAAAAATAGTTCATTTGCGTGTAAAAGATAACTTTGTGAATAATAATAATAATAATAATAATAATAATAATAATAATAATAATAATAATAATAATAATAATAATAATAATAATAATAATAATAATAATAATAATAATAATAATAATAATAATAATAATAATAATAATAATAATAATAATAATAATAATAATAATAATAATAATAATAATAATAATAATAATAATAATAATAATAATAATAATAATAATAATAATAAACTGAAGTAATGTCTGACCATCATAATACCACTGTATTTCTAAATACCAAATATGGAAAAATCAGATAGTGCATTAATTTAAAGAGATAATTTCCTTTAATGCATTGGAGAAGGAAGCTAAATATCAGCATGAATGCATGGAAACAGCAGTCATATCTTCAATCCCCCTAATCAGTCCAGATCAATTTCATGGCTGGTCAAATACCACCACTACACCACAGTAGTATGTCCTGAAGCCTTATATGCTACTGAATGCTTGGTCCTTACTCTCCACTGTGAGATAGAGAGGATCCAAATGAAAGAGGAAATCCCTATGATAGATCTTCCGTCCAGTTCAAAATTCTGAGGGCGAATATCACCTGGGGTCAAATGCAAAGAATTACTCTAAATTTGAAAACCTCTCACTTGTTATGCGGAGGTGCTGTCTTATGACCATCTGTCTCAAATGTCTAACAGCAGAATATCTCAAATAATTCCTGATCTTCTCATGACTTGGAAACGTATGACTCCATTGGAAACTGCAGTGAAGGAGGGTCTGGCTGGTGTCTCTGAGACACTGGTAAAAGAAGTAAGTTCAGGACCTGGGTACATTGGTTAAAATATCTTCTGGAAAGAGTGAGAAGACCTGGTGCCAAGTGGTCCACAGAGCACAGAACTGGATTCTCCAGCAATATAATGACGGAGTATTAGAAATCCAGAAAGGCCGACAAGTGTTAACTGTGGTTCTAAGAAGCCGAAATGATATGCTAAAATCTATAGTAATCTTCTTCTTCTTCTTCTTCTTCTTCTTCTTCTTCTTCTTCTTCTTCTTCTTCTTCTTCTTCTTCTTCTTCTTCTTCTTCTTCTTCTTTAGCATTTGTCCCGCCTGGTGGCAGGGTCCACTGTGTGGATTTGTTGTATCCATTTAATTCGGTCATGGGCCATGTCTGGATGTAGTCTTACAGCTTTCAGATTGTTGTGCACTGTATCAGTCCATCGCTGTCTTGGTCGTCCCTTGGGCCTCTTTCCAGTGACTATCTATAGCCTATCTGTACCAAACCAGAAACCCATGGCACAACAGGCCTTGAGGACTATGGCCTACCAAGCAACCACTGCTCAGCCTGAAGGCCTGCAGTTTACGAGGTGTCACCTGATCAGCACGATGAATCCTCTCGGCTGTTATTCTTGGCTTGCTGCCGCAGCCGCCATCTCACCATCAGATAGCTCCTCAATTGTAATCATGTAGGCTGAGTGGACCTCGAACCAGCCCTCAAATCCAGGTAAAAATCCCTGACCTGGCCAGGAATCAAACCGGGAGCCTCTGGGTAAGAGAGAGGCATGCTACCCCTACACTGTGGTGCCGGCAATAATAATAATAATAATAATAATAATAATAATAATAATAATAATAATAATAATAATAATAATAATAATAATAATAATAATAATAATAATAATAATAATAATAATACAATAGAAGAGACTAAATTTCAAATTGAACAACAAGAAATTATAGCAAAAAAAGTGGGATTACAAATTTCATTTGGAAAAACAGAAATGATGCCAACTTTTAAAGTTGATTTACCAGTTATTCAACTGAACAGTAATAAAGAGATTAAAATTGTTCAGAAATTCAAATATCTTGGGGAAATAACATGGAACACAAAAATGAAAAAGAAGCAATAGAACACACAACAACTAAATTTAAACAAGCACAAAGACTTACCTGGCCAACCTATAAAAAAAAAACTCTTTCGATAAACGCTAAGCTGAAACACTACAATTCCATAGTTAAACCAGAGGCAACGTGTGCTAGTGAAACTTTATTCAAATTAAATGTAAAATCTACAACAGACAAATTACAGAAAACTGATAGAAGAATTCTTAGAACAATTATTAATAAAAAACACCAAGTTGATGGACAGTGGAGATTGTTGCCTAACAACACTGTCTATCGTGAATGTGAATCAACAATATCTACAATGCGTAAAAGAAGAATTTCCTTTTTCTGTCACATATCAAGATTACCAGACACCAGGATATTAAAACAACTATTTGATTACCTTTTTGAAAAATAAAATCCATAATAATTGGTTCAAAGAAGTTCAGGATGATTTGGAAGAATTGGGTATAACTCGGCAACAAATCAAAGACAGAAAAGAGAAGAGGATTTTGAAGAACAAAAGCCTAAGTCTCAAACTAAAAACAGTTGAACGGAAACAATATACTATATTGGACACACAAAGGACTTCCACGTCGGAGAGGATGAGAAAGTTCTGGGAGAAGAAAAAGAAGAAATTAACTCAAATGTATTGATTTAAGTGCTCCAATGTGGGCGTAAAATATGTAAATAATAATAATAATAATAATAATAATAATAATAATAATAATAATAATAATAATAATAATAATAATAATAATAATAATAATAATAATAATAATAATAATAATAATAATAATAATAACAACAACAACAACAACAACAACAACAATAATAATAATAATAATAATAATAATAATAATAATAATAATAATAATAATAATAATAATAATAATAATAATTGTTCCGGGGTATCTGTGGAATGCAGTGGTGAAAGAAGGTGCCGGGATGAATGGGTCTAACTACAATGTCAAGAATTGAATTTAAAACTTAAACTGAAGGTTATATTTTCAAAAATTTCAAACTTAACAATTTTTACAGGTACAAGTAGCAATCATTAAGCAAGTCTAGGAAAGACAAGATTAGTGGTTTAAACAGATCATGGGCTTCAAGCCCTTGCTTTACTTTTCCTGAGCTCCTAGCTCAAATTTACAAAAGAGCACAAATTTTTACAAGGGCAGAAATCCCCTAATTCAAAGAGCACTTGCTCCTTAAATTACAACAGCTAGCCTTCAAGAGGCATACAGTAATCTTACGTTGGAAAAGAGCTAACAGGCTCTCAGTTTTCCAAGCATACTCAAGGCAACATTGCATGAAAATCTAATAATCTCTGGCCTTGCAAGGCACTAATTACAAATAGAAATCTTATTACACAGAGGTATCGAGTACCCAACCTAGAGGGCCTTAGTGAAAAAGAACAGGTTAAATAAATGGTCCGAGTACAATTTGAATGGAGTTGAAGACTGAGCTCCAAAAATTTAAAACCTATGGGGCGCTTGGCCGACGAAACAGGGGCTATTCCCAAACTACTGAGGTAGCACGCATAGAAATAACTTTAATACATTGCAGAAACGAAAGGATACAAAAAAATGGCACCTCAAAAAAAAAATGAAAGGGAGCTCGAGAGGGTACTTCACTCTCTATCCCCGATTTACAGTTAAAGATTTTATGAAATTTTTACATTAGCCAGCAGAAGTGATATTTTAGAAAAGAAGGTTACATAGTTAACGATTTGGACCTTTCCCTCGGGTTAAACTGCAGAGTTAGCAAGAAAGAAAGATGTTAGGGGGCCATTACCGTGTAGGAATTCTAGCAGCTGACGAAGAGGCCGCCCGCCTCCTGCTTAACACACACACTCAGAAAGATGACGATCAAATGGCCAAGAAATGTGCAAAGCCGCAGTTTATAAACCTTCAGGGAAGGTTCGAGACCTTTCACGAATAAACCAGCCACACCCTCTCAATTTATTGGTCAATTTAAAAGTTACACTCAAAATCGAAAAAGAAGACTGTAATTGGTAGAAAATTAATTACACAAATTAGGGATTGGATAGATTCAAAACTGGCAGAAATAAAAGGGATATATTGCCAACCCAAAAATAAATGAATATCAATCAGTAAAAAAAAACTTATGAATACAAAACTTCTTTGAATTATAAGTTCTTATACCTCGCACCAGGGTGCATGATCATAGTTTTTAGTAGTAACATCTGTGTAAGAATGTCCAAACGTCTCAATGGATGGCAAACAAAACTAGTAGAAATACAGTCAGTGCAGGAAACTTCACAATAACAAAATTACATCATATTTAAGTGGTGACATCTTCTGAGTGAATTTCTAAGTTGGTGTAGTTTCAGTTTCACTGTTTCACCAATAGAGGACTTCATTTAGTTAGGTGCTAGATTTAAATGCGCAGCATTGGGGTGTACCTCCCAGTACAATAATAATAATAATAATAATAATAATAATAATAATAATAATAATAATAATAATAATAATAAATGTATGGCCACAGGTACCATGTTGCAGACATTTCAATCTGATGCCATGCAGGTTAACCGTGTGCCTATTTTCAATGTTCCATTTTTTTTACTCTACCAGATGGTAGAGAAACTGGACATCTGTTGGGTGAATTATAGCTGAGTTTTAATAAATATTTTCGGGTAAAAACCAAATGTATCACAGAGATCTTTTGGTTATCAACATTGTATGTCATGGAGTGCTAAATAGCCATTTTTCAGCCCTTAAAGAATCTGACTACCTCTGCTGGGTATGAATCTGCAATCTTGGGATCTGGAGGCTGACACCGAGTCACAGAGGGAACTATTACAGTAGTTAGGGTACAAGGGTTCAACTGAACCAAAGTTTTAAAAGGTAAATTTTGTACAAATAATTCAGCAATTCAACATATAATTATTCTCTCTTCATCTGGAATTACTTGATACTCAAAAGATAGTTCACAAACTGCCAGTAACAGACTGGGAAATTGGCACAAAATGCATGGTATCACCACCAAAAGATAACTGAGGAGCTGAACCAGAGACTTCAAGGTTTTTCAGCTGATATATGTTAATGAATACTGAAACCCTGTGATGTTACTTTTATTGAACCTGATGGTGATTAATGCATTAAACAATCTGTCAACTTGATTCAATGATATTGTTATCACTGCCTACCACAATGTTGTTTGTACAGATCTTGGTTAAGCCACATATGGGACCAAGCAGAACAACTGAGCTTTAGATGTCAATACCAAACAAGAAAAATAGAGCCATCATATCTTGAATGAGTTACATAAGTTGAAGTATATTCCAGTAACAGAAAACATTGTGCAAATGGAATATTCAGAGCTAGGAACATTTAGTTATTTAGTTTTTACATATTGTTCTTTTGAGAGCACTGAAGCTACCACAGTTTATTTAGCTCACTATACATCAAATATACACTGAAGAAAATGGAAATTGCAACACCCAGAAGAAGTGGTGCTACATTGCTGCGATTGAACATGCAGGACGAGTGTTCGGTTGTGCTTCGATGATTACACTTTCAGGTCCCTCTGACCGCAAGTTTGGACAACAATCAATACAGGATGTGCCCACCATGAGCTGCAATACATTGATGAATTCGTCGAGGCATGGAGTCAATAAGGCCCTGGATTGCTTCCTGAGGAATTATGGCCCATGCTTGCTGCACTGCACGGGTCAGTTGTTCCAGAGTTGTGGGTGGCTGAGGACGGCTGGCCAGTTGTCGACCCATCATGTCCCACACATGCTCAATAGGACTGAGGTCCAGGGATCTGGCGGGCCATTCTAAGGTTGTGATGTCGTGGAGAGCTTCTCTGAAGATGCGTGCAGTGTGAACCCAGGCATTGTCCTGCTGAAACATCCCATTAGCAATGTTCGCCATCATAGGGTCAACCACTGGATCGAGTACCCTATCAACGTACTGTCGAGCAGTCATAGTGCCCTCAACAAGCACTAATTATGATTTCACATTAAAGCCAATAGCTCCCCAGATCATAATGCTTAGTGTTGGCCCTGTGTGCCTCTCAACAATAAGATCTGGGCGACCCCTCTCCACGGTACATCGATGCACACGATTCTGGCGATCACTGTGGGCAAGACAGAAGCGCGATTCATCACTAAAGACGACCCTATGCCATTCGACGATCCACGTCGATCTTTCTCGACACCAAGCCAGCCTTACACGTCGCTGTTGTGGGGTCAATGGAACACCTTCTGCAGGGACACGGGCTCGTAAGCCAGCTGCACGCAGGCGATTACCAACTGTTTGCTGTGTAACATGGGGTGCCACAACTGCTCGAATTTGCGCTGCTGTTGCATGGAGTTCCATCCGGGCCATCCGAATGGTGCGGCGATCCTCTCTCACAGTTGTCTGTCGCGCTGGGCCTGTGTCAGGTCTACGAGTGTGGATACCTTCATTTGACCACTGCTGCCATACACGTTGTATCGTACATGCCTGTCGGCCATCATGTGCAGCAACAGTCCTTAGCGATAATCTAGCCTCACACAGCCCAATTATCCGAGCCCTTTCAAACGGTGACAGTTGTTGATAGCGCGCTCTTCTCTGACATCGAGGCATGTTTGACAGGGAACACTTCACTGCACAGACTGCAAGTCAACTACGTTACACCAGAGTCCGTATACTGGAGTTGATTCCTCCGCGACCAATCACATGGGGAGACCTGTAGCAACAATCCAATGGGTCTGAAACTTTGATCGTTTTCATACCTACATGGCATCGTTCCATATCTAGAAAATAAACACAAATGACCAATGCCTTCATGGTGTTGCAATTTCCATTTTCTTAAGTGTAACTACAGGGTGGGTCATATTTTACACCTCCTTTACTTTGCAAGTAAAACAGTTATTGTGAATTGTTTTATAACATAAAATAAGCTCATTGGCAAAAAATTAGTCACCCTAGTGTGCACGCACAGATGGATCATTTAGCCTGTACAGATGGCTCAACTGCTTGTGCACTGCCTCTATGTGAGTATACGGCAGTAGCGATCAGTGAGACATTGATGTTTCATGCAGACAGTGCATGTCAACATGGGTAGATGTAAGGATGTGACAGAGTGACAAAAAGGGGCAATTGTGCTTGGCCATATCCATGGCCATATGGTGCATAAAGATGCTGGATTGACGATGATGATGATGCTCGTTGTTTAAAGGGGCCTAACATCGTGGTCATCGGCCCCTAATGCCACGAAATAAAATAACAAACATTTCAATTTCATCCAATGACCAAAATAAAATAAAAAATGTCATGAAGAATAATGGGATGGACATGAACCCAACAAAAAATGAAACAAACAAACAAACAAAAACAGTGGATCAGGCTCAAAAAAGGATCGCAAATAATAATATTACTGACCAAGGGAACACTCGTAAAGCACAATGATGCTCGATGTCTACAGGGGTGCAAAATCCACGTCTAAGGCCCCGCAGAATGGTACATGTCGCGAGTAAAGTAGAACCATGGTATTTGTCATGTTGGGGTACTAATTAAAAGTAGCGAAGACTCACGGTGTTCCACACAAGATGGTACTGCTCACAAGTATTGTACTTCGTACAGGTAACGCAAACCTATGGTGTTTCTCACACAATGGCGCCACTCATAGCCAACGCAAACTGATGAGTTTCCTCACCTAGGTATACCAGTCACAGGTGCTGGTCCCACGGGCCCCGTGGTTTTCCTCACATAGTGGTACAATTCACAGACATCGCCCGGTCTCGCGGTGTTGCTCACATGGGTACGACGTGCGGGTACTGGAAAACCCCTGGCCAGGATGCTACTAATCATCACAAACCCATTTTGTACCGAATATAGTCGTACAACTTGCAAGTACAGGCAACCCATGGTGTTCCCCGTGTGATAGTATGAATCAAAAGTGGTTTCATGGTTCTAATTCAATCTTCCCTTGGTCGCCCCTTTTAGTCGCCTCTCACGACAGGCAGAGGATACCGTGGGTGTATTATTCGTCTGCGTCCCCCACCCACAGGGGGTAAGGAGAGAGAGAAAAGAAGAAGAAGGGATCCGTCACTTCGAAAGATGAAGTAACGGACGAAGAAAGGCAAGGGCCACGAAGGGCATGAAATGAAAGACTCCCTAGGCCTCGAATGCTCTAATACCGTCGGGGTCGGAAAAGAACAAGAGTTGACCAAGGGAGATCGGACAGGATAGATGAAAGTGAGGAGCCTGGCACAAGTAAGTGGAAGCAATGCTAAGACTCAGCTAAGGGCCCCGTGGTCGCCAATCCACACTCCCAAGTTGAGAGCCCCTTGGGCCCCTGTTAGTCACCTCTTACGACAAGCAGGGGATACCGCGGGTGTATTCTGCATGAGCGTCCCCCACTCGCAGGGGGAAGATGCTGGATTTGTTGGTGTTTCACAGCAGACTGTTCAACATGTCTCCAAGCAGTGGTGTACTACACGTGGCCAGAATTGTGGTGGTTGGAAAAAGAATCTGACTTGAGAGGGACCGGAAACACATTTTACGGCTTGTGAATCAGAATCACTTCCAAACCTAACAGGAATTGCCGCAGTCAGTGAAAGAAGGTCCATCCCAACCTGTTAGCGAGAGGAAATTGCGATGGGAACTGCATGCAATGAATATTTGAAGTTGGTCAGCTCGCAAGAAATTTTTGACGTTAAACCTCACAAGAGTCCTTTGCTCACAGAGGCACATAAAGCTGCGCATCTTCAATGGGCTAGAAATTATCAAACGTGGACAGTAGCTGACAAATCACGTTTTTGTCTATATTCCAATGTCGCATATGCATGTGCATCGAAGGCCAAATGAAGCATTTCATCCTGGGTGTGTGCACAGTTGGGTTCAAACCGGAGGTGGGTCTGAGATGTTTTGGGGGCGTTTATCATATCATGGATTGGGCCCTCTCACTGTGGTGACCACTAACATGAACCAGCATGTTTATTTAAACATTCTGGATGATCAGGTGTTACTTTTCAGCCAACATCTGCATGATGAGTATGCTATTTATACCCCGATTTTTCAAGATGACAACAGCAAAGTCCATCGGGCTGGGTGCATATCGTCCCTACTACGGCAAACTAGCGAAAGTGACAAACTAGGGAAACTGTAGTTGTGAAGTTTTGGTCTAGATTTTATTATTTATATAAAGTCTACTCTCTGACAATGTCTCACATCTGCAGCTTGTTCTGTATGGCTAACTCATAAAACCAATCATTAAAAATAAGAATTGATATGACATGAGTAATCACAACTTCTTTCAACTCTCATAATTTTTTGTCAGTTTGCAGATTTGTTAATTAGCTAGAGCGGGGATGATATGTGACTGGTTTTATGAACACTCTCCCACCCTATTACATCTCAACTGGCCTGCAAAATCACCTGACCTGAACCCGATTGAAAATCTGTGGGACATATTGGAACAGCGGGTAAAATGCAGACATCAGCATCTCCGCAATTTGGTGGAACTGCGCGGTAAAATCCTCAGCGAATGGCTTAACCTGAATGCAACGTACCTCTACAACCTTGTGGATTCACTTCCTAATCGAATCCAGGCAGTAATCAAGTACAGAGGTGGAGTTAGACAATATTAAATGATGCGTGTAATGATTTCTCCTACCCCACTGTTGGCAACCCTGAAGATGGTTTTCCATAGTTTCCAATTTTCACACCAGGCAAATGTTGGGATTGTACCTTAATTAAAACCACAGCTGCTTCATTCCCATTGCTAAAGCCTTTCCTCTCCCATCATCGCCATAAGACCTATCTATGTCGGTGCGATGTAAAGCAAAAAAAAGAAATTCTCCAGGGGTGACTAATTTTTTGTCTGGTGAACTTATATTGATCATTGTGTATCCAGAACATCAGTCTGAGGACATCTTCATTGTAAAACAACTGAATATGATGCTTTACTTGGTGAGACATTTTGGTATAACCAAGATGCTTCTGTAATATAATCTCACGGTTTGTTTGTTGTTTGGTAGCACTGTTGACACTTTTTCTCAGAGTAGGCAGGTCAGGGCTCCTTGGTGGTCAGGTCAGGGGGCCTGTGATCTGTGCCCAATTCCCTTGTCTGGAAACAATTTCATTAAGGCATTCTTTAAAAAATGGTAGCAAATGTGCACGGGCTCCACCTTATTGTATATAGAATAAACTTAAAATATAATTCAAAATTGTTTGGGAAAATTCTTATGAATGTATTCAGAACATTAGCCAGGGAAAGATCTGTGAAAAGATGGACAAATCTAGCAGATATCTGTATTTCACTATTTGAGGTTTCAGTAGTTGTTAATGCTAAATAAGCTTAATTTCAACTTCTTGTGATCAACAATGGAATAATTCAATTATTTTTTTAAAACTGGATAAATAAAATATCAAGCCATCATAATGCCATAACCATAAACATGGTTAAATCATGTCAAGTCCTCAATATGATAATCTTTTAAATGTATAAATATAATAAATGTAGTAGAATATTCTTTATAAAACATTCAAGTTTTGCACTGCCATAGTCATAGATTAATTGTAAAAATTATACATGTCAAAATGCTGCAATGATAAGGCATATTCCTTTATGAATATTAAAGTTAATGTAAGCTTTGGCTGTTTAATAAATCAGGTGCAATTCAAAATTTAACACTTATGTCTTAACATTTCAGCTGAAGTGATGTTCTGTGATAACCCAATCTAGTATTTCCATAGAAAATTGTAACTGAAAGAAAGATAATAAATGAATAATCAATAATGATAATTAATTTTTAAGTAATACAGACTAATTATTTAAATGCAAAGGGTTATTTTTTTCTTTAAATCCTCTCCAATCATTAATTCAATAATTCTTTATACTATCTAAATTGTTCAATGTATTCTCCTATTCCACTATTTCATCCTACCTAAATTGTTTTCTGTTGCCACATTCCTTTAGTCTTTCAAAATTTCACCCCCTTAATGTTGACATTGTCTCAACATTTCTCTCAGAATGGTTAATTGTATGCAGGGAGTGATAAAGGCTATTGTAAGATCAACAGTGGCCATGCCACACATGAAAGTAGTTTGCTGCATTATATAAAGGGTTGACAATAAAGAGAAGGTTACTCAAGAAGATCAACAATTACCATCCTAAAAAGATTCAAACTCTTCAGGACTTTTCAATCATGAAATTACCAATGTTCCACCCCAGTGTGGCAATGAGCTCATCAGTTGGATTTCCACACCTTTTCTCAATGCTGGAGGCTAGTGTGCCATTGAGACACCACTTTAAGCTCCTATGTAGGACAATGCTGTGATGGTGGACTAGGGCAGGTATGTACCTCCACTAGCATAAATGTCTGTCCTTGGCTTTTATACTGAAAATTAAGTTTCCAGAGAGAAGCTAATTTAATTTCACCAATTGCAAATGTTAAAT
This sequence comes from Anabrus simplex, assembly GCF_040414725.1. Taxonomy (NCBI): domain Eukaryota; kingdom Metazoa; phylum Arthropoda; class Insecta; order Orthoptera; family Tettigoniidae; genus Anabrus; species Anabrus simplex. The sequence continues at coordinate 180,490,938 of NC_090271.1, read as the reverse complement.
ACCTTCAATCTCTTTAGGCCTCTTCAATCGTGAAATTACCAGTGTTTCGCTCCAGCGTGGCAGTGGGATCATCAGTTAGATTGCCACACATTTCCAAGATGCTGGCAACTAGTACACCATAGAGGCACCACTGCAAAGCCTCCTGTGTAGGACAATGCATGACAGTGGGCTTTATATTGAATTTTTTTTATCAAGTTCCCAGTAGAAAACAAAAATTTAATTTCATTAATTGCAAATATTAAAAACATCTCATTAAGCCTTTTCAACAGTGAAACTAGTATAATAATTTGAATTAAATAATTAACTCAAGATTTTAATTTAATGAAACCTATTTCAAAACCCACCTTCATAATGTGATAATGTGATTAGACATGTTTGTGAAATTAATAACTGGTTCGATACAAGGCAGTTCGGTTTTAGGAAAGGTTATTCCACTGAAGCTCAACTTGTAGGATTCCAGCAAGATATAGCAGATATCTTGGATTTTGGAGGTCAAATGGACTGTATCGCGATTGACCTGTCTAAAGCATTTGATAGGGTGGATCATGGGAGACTACTGGCAAAAATGAGTGCAATTGGACTAGACAAAAGAGTGACTGAATGGGTTGCTATATTTCTAGAAAATAGATCTCAGAGAATTAGAGTAGGTGAAGCTTTATCTGACCCTGTAATAATTAAGAGGGGAATTCCTCAAGGCAGTATTATCAAACCTTTATGTTTTCTTATATATATATATACATATGATATGAGTAAAGGAGTGGAATCACAGGTAAGGCTTTTTGCGGATTATGTTATTCTCTATAGAGTAATAAATAAGTTACAAGATTGTGAGCAACTGCAACGTGATCTCGAAAAGGTTGTGAAATGGACAGCAGGCAATGGTATGTTGACAAACGGGGTTAAAAGTCAGGTTGTGAGTTTCACAAATAGGAAAAGTCCCCTCAGTTTTAATTACTGTGTTGATGGGGTGAAAGTTCCTTTTGGGGATCATTGTAAGTACTGTATCTAGGTGTGAATATAAGGAAAGATATTCATTGGGGTAATCACATAAATGGGATTGTAAATAAAGGGTACAGATCTCTGCACATGGTTATGAGGGTGTTTAGGGGTTGCAGTAAGGATGTAAAGGAGAGGGCATATAAGTCTCTGGTAAGACCCCAACTAGAGTATGGTTCCAGTGTATGGGACCCTCACCAGGATTACCTGATTCAAGAACTGGAAACAATCCAAAGAAAAGCAGCTCGATTTGTTCTGGGTGATTTCCGACAAAAGAGTAGCGTTACAAAAATGTTGCAAAGTTTGGGCTGGGAAGAGCTGTCAGCGGAGAGATCGTGTGGAATGACATTAGTAGACAAATAAGTTTGAGTGGCGTTTATAAAAGTAGGAAAGATCACAATATGAAGATAAAGTTGGAATTCAAGAGGACAATCTGGGGCAAATATTCATTTAAATGAAGGGGAGTTAGGGATTGGAATAACTTACCAAGGAGATGTTCAATAATTTTCCAATTTCTTTGAAATCATTTAGGAAAAGGCTAGGAAAACAACAGACAGGGAATCTGCCACCTGGGCAACTGCCCTAAATGCAGATCAGTATTGACTGATTGATTGATTGATTGATTGATTGATTGATTGATTGATTGATTGATTGATTGATTGATTGATTGATTGATTGATATAGTACATCTCCTTTATTTCAGTGTTCAGTACCGGGCGAGTTGGCCGTGCGCGTAGAGGCGAGCGGCTGTGAGCTTGCATCCGGGAGATAGTAGGTTCGAATCCCACTATCGGCAGCCCTGAAAATGGTTTTCCGTGGTTTCCCATTTTCACACCAGGCAAATGCTGGGGCTGTACCTTAATTAAGGCCACGGTCGCTTCCTTCCCACTCCTAGCCCTTCCTTGTCCCATCGTCGTCATAAGACCTATCTGTGTCGGTGCGACGTAAAGCATCTAGCTCAGTGTTCAGTCTGCAAAACTTATGTGAATTAACTAAGTGCCTCCAAAATTCTCTATTTGCAGCTATCTCTGTGGCTTTGTTGTTCAATACCTCTTACCACTCATATTTAAAACTGAGTCTGACCATCGTCACTTTGGTCTCCCTCTGCTTCTTTTATCCTGCATGGCTAAGTCCATTATTCTCCTAGGTAACCCACCTTCCCTATTTCACCTGACACGAGCGACCACCATAGCTGATTTATGTGTACAACTTCCTCCATTAAATTCATTCTAGCTTAGCTTCTGTTTTCTCATTCCAAATGCCTTCTTCCCATTGTTCCCAACTATTTAAACCAGCGATCATTTTTGCTATTATCATATCTGTTACTCCATCTTTTGAATAAGATATGTGTTCATCCAGCTTTCACTAAGTTTCATTTAAGAGCTTACTTCTTGCTTATAGAGTGAGTTCACTGCGTTATCTTTGCTGCACCTTGATTCAATTTCACTTGGTACACTATCATTCTAAAAGAATGCACATATCAAGTACCGTAACTTGAAATGATTGACTTGTTCTAGTTTTATAATCCTAAGCTGACAGTCAATTCCCTTAGGTTTCTTCCCTACTGACATCATTTTTTCTTGGAAATGCTGATTTTCATATCATATTCACTGCACCATTTTTGAAGTTCTGAGATATTACATTGTAGTCTTCCGCCTTTACGACCATGTAACCTGAGGGTTTAAAATTCATGAATCAGAGTGGGAAAAAATAGAAGGGATCTGACATTTTGAAAAATGAAGATATCGGCTGAAGAAAGACAAGGGTCACGAAGGGGGTGAACATGAAAGACTCCCTAGGCCTCGGGAACCTAATACCGTCGGGGTTGGTACAGAACAAGAGTTAACCAAGGGAGGTTAGATAGGAATAGAGGAAAGCGAGAGCCTGGCACAAGTGGAAGAAATGTCAGGACTCAGCTAAGGACCCCGTGGTCACCAATCCATGTTTGAGAGCTCCCGGGGCCCCTTTTAGTCGCTTCTTATGACAGGCAGGGGATACCATGGGTGTTATTCTACTGCTCCGACACACCAGAGCCAGCTTTTAGATGTGCCAAGTCAACTGCTGTACATACAGATGCCCAACATACATTGTAATGTAGTCCGGTCAGAGTGACAACTTTCTCTACCTGTACTGCTTGGTTTTCTTGGTCATGATTTCTTCCTCTCATATGATTAGGGTGACCAGATGCCCTGCTTTTTTCAGGATACTCTGTTTTTATAGCCCTCATCCTTTCGATCTGTACAAATTATCAAATATCTTTATTCTGGTTTTTAAATATTAATTTGATAAAAGTTATGCAAAATATAAATTACAATTCTATCTTGTCTATTCACCATGAACTGTGATAAAGAAAATATCAAAACCCAGTTAAAACCATGAGTTACTTTCTATTTTTTATTTTCAATGGTGAGGACAGGATATGATATGTTTCTTATTCCAGTTTCCATTAAAATGAAGATAGTAAATTTGGTTTGATAAGACAATGATTGCGACTCTGTATACAATTAAAAGCAAATATGTTCTCAGTTCTGATTTGAAGGCTCTGTACAAGGTAAATCAGTGAGCAACATACACTTTCAAATATTTTCAATAATGCTAATGGAATTGTAGTTTCCTGTAGGGAAATAATATGTAATTTTTGTCAAGTTACATTAATACTACATCTATAGAGACAATTGAAACTGGAATAATGTTTTATCATAATCTGTGGAATAAATAAATAATAAGATAGTTCATAATTGAGTGGATGGTGTTGGATGGCACTGTGAGCATTACATCACCGTGATAAACACCACGTTACTCCTCCACAAGTGTTCAACTATACTTCTTGTTAAAATGAACATGTCTTCCATAGTGGGTTGTCACAATTGGAGATGGTGTTATGTGAGGTGTAGGATTTATAGTTTTTTCTTGTGGTATAACAGTAATTGTTGAGGTGCTTGGTGTTGCAGAATCATTTGGATCTGCAATAAAGTCTGGTTTCAGTGGATCAATGGAAACACTTACTCGTGCACCCCGGATTTCAATTTCGTAGGTTTTTGCAGAACGATTTAGAACTTTGAAGGGGCCATCATATGGAGATTGTAATGGCCTACATACTGCATCATGATGTACGAACACGTGTGAACAAGTGTCCAGTTCACGAAAAACAAAAGTCTGTCGTGCACAATGAAGACGCGGTGAGGTAGGATGCAGTTGTCTGAATCGACTTCGTAGATCTCTCACAAAGCCCAATGCCTTGATGATGTTGCTGGAAGTGTTTGAGAAAAACTCTCCTGGCAGTTGCACCATTTGTCCGTACACTAACTCTGCAGCTGTTGCACCAACGTCTTCTTTATACGAAGTGCGTATACCCAGGAGGGCAATAGGTAAATCATTAGTCCAACAGTCAGTGGCGTGACTCTTGATAGCAGTTTTAAGCTAGTCGTGGAACCATTCCACTAATCCATTGGCAGCTGGATGGAATGCTGTGGTTCAGATACAAGATGTCCCTGTGAGCACGTTTAGAGCTTTGAAAATATGTGACTCAAACTTCTGACCTTGATCTGATGTAAGTCGTTCTGGAACACCAAAGCAGGCAATCCACCCACTGAAGAAACTTTGTGTGACAAGTCACTGCCATAATGTACTCTACTGGATATGCTTCTGGCCAATGTGAAAAATGCAATTATGAACAAATGCTTTGCAGTTACAATCGATGTCGGGCCAAACAAAGGATTTCTTCACCAGGTAGTTGTCAACAACAACAACAACAACAACAACAACAACAACAACAACAACAACAACAACAACAACAACAACAACAACAACAACAACAACAACAACAACAACAACAACAACAACAACAACAACAACAACAACAACAACAACAACAACAACAACAACAACAACAACAACAACAACAACAACAACAACAACAACAACAACAACAACAACAACAACAACAACAACAACAACAACAACAACAACAACAACAACAACAACAACAACAACAACAACAACAACAACAACAACAATATCATATTTCAATACACAGCAACGTGTGAAATTTTATAGTATTTAGTCATGAAGTCATATGTTGTTGTTTGAGTCATCAGTCCATAGACTGGTTTGATGCAGCTCTCCATGCCACCCTATCCTGTGCTAACCTTTTCATTTCTACATAACTATTGCATCCTACATCTGTTCTAATCTGCTTGTCATATTCATACCTTGGTCTAACCCTACCGTTCTTACCACCTACACTTCCTTCAAAAACCAACTGAACAAGTCCTGGGTGTCTTAAGATGTGTCCTATCATTCTATCTCTTCTTCTCGTCAAATTTAGCCAAATCAATCTCCTCTCACCAATTCGATTCAGTATCTCTTCATTCATGATTCGATCTATCCATCTCACCTTCAGCATTCTTCTGTAACACCACATTTCAAAAGCTTCTATTCTCTTTCTTTCTGAGATAGTTATCGTCCATGTTTCACTTCCATACAATGCCACGCTCCACACGAACGTCTTCAAAAACATCTTTCTAATTCCGATATTAATGTTTGAAGTGAGCAAATTTATTTTCTTAAAAAAGCTCTTCCTTGCTTGTGCTAGTCTGCATTTTATGTCCTTTTTACTTCTGCCATCATTAGTTATTTTACTACCCACGTAACAATATTCATCTATTTCCTAATCTAATATTTCCTACATCACCTGCCTTCGTTCGACTGCACTCCATTAATTTTGTTTTGGACTTATTTATTTTCATCTTGTTCTCCTTACCCAAGACTTCATCCATACCATTCAGCAGCTTCTCGATGTCCTCTGCAGTCTCAGATAAAATAATATCATTGGCAAATCTCAAAGTTTTGATTTCCTCTCCTTGGACTGTGATTCCCTTTCCAAATTTCTCTTTGATTTCCTTTACTGCCTGTTCTATGTAAACATTGAAAAGGAGAGGGGACAAACTGCAGCCTTGCCTCACTCCTTTCTGGATTGCTGCTTCTTTTTCAAAGCCCTTGATTCTTATCACTGCAGACTGTATTTTATAAGGATTGTAGGTAATTCTTCGTTCTCGGTATCTGATCCCTATCATCTTCAGAATCATAAATAGCTTGGTCCAATCAACATTATCGAATGCCTTTTCTAGATCTACGAATGCCATGTACGTAGGCTTGTCCTTCTTGATTCGATTCTCTAAGATCAGACATAAAGTCAGGATTGCTTCACGTGTTCCTACATTTCTTCTGAGGCCAAATTGATCTTCTCCCAACTCAGCTTCAACTTGTTTTTCCATTCTTCTGTAAATAATACGTGTTAAAATTTTGCAGGCACGAGATACTAAACTAATGGTGCGGTAGTTTTCACACCTGTCAGCACCGGCTTTCTTGGGAATAGGTATAACAACATTCTTCCGAAAATTGGATGGGACTTCTCCTGTCTCATACATCTTGCACACTAAATGAAATAACCTTGCCATGCTGGTTTCTCCTAAGGCAGTCAGTAATTCAGAGGGAATGTCATCAATTCCAGGTGCCTTGTTCCTATTGAGGTCACTCACAGCTCTGTCAAACTCTGACCTCAAAATTGGGTCTCCCATGTCATCAGCATCAACAGCCTCTTCATGTTCCAGAACCAAATTATCTACATCTTTACCTTGATACAACTGTTGGATATGCTCCTGCCATCTTTCTGCTTTGTCTTCTTTCCCTGGAAGTGGCTTTTCATCTGAGCTCTTAATATTCATACACCTAGATTTCCTTTCTCCAAAGGTTTCCTTGATTTTCCTGTATGCAGCATCTACCATTCCCAGGACCATACAACATTCGACATCCTTGCACTTCTTCAGCCATTCTTCCTTAGCTACCTTGCACTTTCTATCCACTTGATTCTTTAATCGCCTGTATTCTTTTCTGCCCTCTTCATTTCTGGCATTCTTGTATTTTTGTCGTTCATCAATCAGGTCTAGTATTTCCTGAGTTATCCACTGATTCTTAGTTGATCTTTTCTTCCTTCCTAAAATTTCTTCAGCAGCCCTACTGACTTCATTTTTCATGACTCTCCACTCTTCCTCTATAGTGTTTCCTTCAGCCTTTTCATTTAGTCCTTGTGCAACATGTTCCTTGAAACAATCCCTCACACTCTTTTCTTTCAACTTGTCTAGATCCCATCTTTTTGCATTCTTTCCTTTCTTCAATTTCTTCAACTTCAGATGGCATTTCATGACCAACAAGTTGTGGTCAGAGTCCACGTCTGCTCCTGGGAAAGTTTTGCAATCCAACACCTGGTTTCTGAATCTCTGCCTAACCATAATGAAGTCTATTTGATACCTTCCAGTGTCTCCAGGTCTCGTCCATGTATACAGCCATCGTTTGTGGTGTTTGAACCAAGTATTGGCAAGGACTAAATTATGATCAGTGCAGAATTCAACCAGCCGACTTCCTCTTTTGTTCCTTTGTCCCAATCCAAATTCTCCTACTGTACTACCTTCTCTTCCTTGGCCTACCACTGCATTCCAGTCTCCCATCACAATTAGATTCTTGTCATCTTTTACATATTGTATTAAATCTTCTATCTGTTCATATATTCTTTCAATTTCTTCATCTTAAGATCCCTCCCAAAGACCAAGCAACACATCAACGGGAACAATATTCATACAAGACTGTATCAAGTGTCTAGGATGTTCCTTCTCAATTAAGCAGCAGCCTAAAACTAAGAAACAGCTTATTATTGTACTCTTGTCAATTCCTTGACGTTACATGAGACCCAAAGTCAAGACGCTAACAGTTTCATTCACAACAACGTTCTTGACCAGTCTACCTATAACAATCGGTTTTTTAAATCTCCACTTGTGCATGACAACACATTTAAATATTACTTACGTCAAGAACATGAAAATGAAAATCGTGGGTCAAATAAGCCCCAGTTTTAATCATCCTTTCTCAAGACTTATGATAAAAAAGAAGATCCATTTCATTTTATTTTGAACATTTTAAGTTAACCAGAATAGAACTGCCAAGTTAAAACACATTTAATTTAAATTTATATTTTCAATCTTGACCAACCTACAATCAACAATCAGTTCAAATCTCCACTTATTGTTGACGACACATCCTGTCAACAGACACGGTACGTCAAGAACATGATATGATATAGGGGTCACATAAACCCCGGTATGTAATCCTCTTTACCAAAAAGGAGATCCATTTTAGTTTTGGACATTTTTCAAATTAGATAGATTAGGACCAAAAAACTTAACTGTATTAACTTAAGTTACCCATCTTAAGAGTTCATTAATGTTTGTATATATTGTATATATTGTTATGTTTATATTGGTGTGTTTATATTGGTTAAAAAGGTCCCAAACCTTGACCTAAAGGTTGTATACAGGCTGAAGATGCCCAAAATAATGGGTGAAACATGTACCTGACCTAAATAAGTCTACATAAAATCATGTAGATAATAACCACATTAAACGTGGAAAGTACTGAATAGGTGGTTTTTTATTAAATTATCCTTGATATCTATGCTTAACGTCATCTTGAATACGGAACAATAATGAGAGTTGTTACTTGTAATTTCTTCATCATCCGCTGAACTAGTAGGCATATAGACCTGCACTATTGTGGTGGGCATTGGTTTGGTGTCTATCTTGGCGACAATAATTCTTTCACTATGCTGGTCGTAGTAGCTTACCCGCTGCCCTATTTTCTTATTCATTATTAAACCAACTCCTGCATTTCCCCTGTTTGATTTTGTGTTGATAATTCGGTAGTGCCTGACCAAAAATCTTGTTCTTCCTGCCAACGTACCTCACTTATACCAACTACATCTAACTTTAGCCTATCCATCTCCCTTTTCAGATTCTCTAACCTACCTCAACGATCCAAACTTCTAACATTCCACGCTCCGACTCGCAGAATGTCAGTATCCATCTTCCTGATGATCGCCCCCTCTCGTGTAGTCCCAACCCAGAGATCCGAATGGGGGACTAGTTTACCTCCAGAATATATTACCCGGGAGGAAGCCAACATCAGTACATCATTCATACAGAGAGAGCTGCATGTCCTCGGGAGTTAGTAACGGCTGTAGTTTCCCGTTGCTTTCAGCCGTGTAGCAGTATCAACACAGCTAAGCCATGTTGAGTATTATTACAAGGCCGTATCAGTCAATAATCTAGACTGCCGCCCTTGCAACTACCGATAGGCTGCTACCCCTCTTTCGATGAACCATTCGTTAGTCTGGTCTCTCAACAGATAACCATCCAATATGGTTGCACCTGCGGCTTGGCTATCTGCATCATTGGGACACGCAAGCCTCCCCACCGCAGCAAGGTCACATGGTTCGCAGAGGAGGGACCTCATATAATTCATTTTAAAATGTAGTGTATAGAAATATGACAGAAATAGGCCTACATTACACAGTACCAATAGCTCACAGAAATACCTTGTTATACAAATGCGGAATCATACGTAAATTTGTGTCCTCGTCCTGAGGTGGTGTAATTCTTTTCAGCCACAGCTCTAGTGGAAATGAGCAGCATATACTGTTTTAACCGCATAACAGCCCTAATTTGAAGAACAGGAAGCTATTACGGTGTAAGCAAGTTCATCCGATGTCTCATCTGATTTGTCTATTCACCATGCTTCATTGCCTCGTAAGTCTTATTAATACAATCGGAGGTAGTACACGTCTAGCGCAGAGACATCTAATATTTATACCTTTATTGGAGAGTAATAAGACGTCGTCATCAATATCTTCTGTGTATTTAACCCTCTGTGAGTGGAGGCGGTAGAATGCATCCATGGTATCTCTTGCCTGGCGTAGGTGGCAACAAAAAGGGTGCCCAAGGGCTCTCATTACAGAGCGAGTTGGCTGTGTGGTTAGGGTCACGCAGCTGTGAACTTGCATTCGGGAGTCAGTGGATTCGAGCCCCATTGTCTGGGCCCTGAAGATGGTTTCCCATGGTTTTCCATTTTCACACCAGGCTGTTCCTTAATTAAGGCAACGGCCATTTCCTTCTAACTCCTAGCCCTCTCCTATCCCATCATCGCCATAAAACCTATCTTTGTCAGTGCAACGTAAATCAGCTTGTAAAGAAAAAAAATAGGAGGCCCTAATTTTCGAGAGCATGGGATGGCGACCACAGTTCCTCTAGCCGAGGATGGCACTGATTTCACTTATGTCAGGCTACTCACTTTGTCTGTCCTAAATGACCTCCTTTCGTTAACTCTTGTTTTCTTAGGACCCCGAAAGTATTATGTTTGTGAGGTCTTTTGCTTTCTTTTGCTGACAACTTCATACCTAGAAGTATTGGACCTCTTTCATTTTCCTTGAGGAGGGTTGTTCAATAACAACCATCACGCTCAGTAGCTCAGAGGGTAGTGGACCGGAATTCTCAGCTTAAGTTAGCCGGTGTGATCTTAGCTCAGTGCGGTTGTATTTGAAGGTGCTCAAACACGTCAGCTGTGTCTCGATAGATTTACTGGCACATGAAAGAACTCCTACGGGACCAAAGTCTGGCATCTCGATTTCTCTGAAAACTGTGAAAGTACTTACTGGGACATTAAAATAATAACATTATTATTATTATTATTATTATTATTATTATTATTATTATTATTATTATTATTATTATTATTATTATTATTATTATTATTATTAATGATATTGGGATAAAAATAATGCCAATCTTACATTTCTGGCAGTATCGGGAATCAAACCGGGAACCCAAGGACGGTGGCCAATAGCACTAACCATTACACTACGGACATGGATTTCATCATTGGTAATATAAATAATCATTCATTGGCAACTTTGAGTGATCTTGAGTTTTTTCTCCTCATGCTAAGTTTTTTGATAATGCACTGTTGTCTGAGAGCAAGGAAGTGAGAGAAAGATGGAAGTGATACACAGAAACATTATATGAAGATCCTACTGACATAAATGATCTTGAAAATGAAGACAACATAACAAGTGATCAACTGGGACCCTCTTTAACAAAAGAAGAATATCTTAAGGCTGTGAAAGAACTGAAACCTAATAAAGTGCCAGGATGTGATGAAATAACTGGAGAAATGATACAGAGACTGGATAATGAAACACATGGCTATATTTTTTAAATGATTACGGAAATATATGAAACCAGAGAAATTCCAGAAGATTTTAAAAAGTCTCTCATAATCCCTATACCAAAGAAACCTGGAACTCTAAAATGTGAAGTACATCACACTTTGAGTTTATTGGCGCACATGTCAAAAATATTGACAAGAATAATACATAACCGAATAAGCAATAAAATTGAACCACATTTGGCTGAAGATCAGTTTGGATTTAGACGAAATAGAGGCACACGAGAAGCTATTCTAACGTTACGACAGATTATAGACAAAATGCTAGACATTAGAAAACCTTTGTTTATTGCATTCGTGGATTTAGAAAAAGCTTTTGATAATGTGAACCGGAATACGTTAATGAAGATTATGACTAGTGTTGGTCTAGATTTTAGAGATAGATGAATAGTATATGAACTCTATTACAACCAAAGAGGCATCATAAACATAAATGGTGAAGTATTGTACCCTTCAGGGCACATTAATACTGCAGGATGATACCTACCTGCTCTTCTGTTCTTGCATACGGGCACCAGCTCAGCTGCAGTTGGCAGAAATGGTCGATAATTTGGGTTCTTATGACGAGAGGATCATGGGGAACTCATATACTACATTAAACTACGAAATGAGGAACACTTTCGCTGTGATCAGAATTTTGAGCATAAGTTTGTATTCGCAACACAAGTTAATTACAAGGATTGCACCTGTAGTGCCAAAATAAGTGCGCCAAAGGCTCACATCTACAAACTAAAAGGAAGACAAAGAAAATACAATCTGGATGATGACGTAATGCTGAAGTTCGTCGATCTGTGAACCAGGAAAGAACGGATGTGTCCCCACATGGAGACCACATCCCTATGCCTGCGACATAAAATGATATAATGGTAGAATTAAGGATACCCGCAGAGATTACCGCTATTATGAAGTTTCCTCCCATACCGGGATATTTATATACACAAAAATTAGCAGCACAATAAGTAATAAAAATAATCTCAGATAACCTACTCTAGCGCCCTCAATTTCCTATTTACACGGACGTGAACCCACGTCCACCAGGCATAACTTTGTGTCAACAGATGGACTCTTACAATAATTATATCGTGCGAGATAACTTAAGGGTAAATATGCGACCATAAGAAATGCAGAAACAACAACAAAATAAAGGAAAGGAGATAAACGTTCGAATGAATGAGGTAACAGTGTCCCCAGAAAACATCTCTGTTTCAAAGGAAAGATGACCTTCCCGCGGGCTACACTAAGATGGCTGTGCTACCCCCAGAGTGCGGGCCGAGCATTGACCTGCTTCGTCTAGCCATGAGGGACTCGCCCTAAGCAAAAAATTTGTAAACACACCGACAGGCTGTGACCCAGTATCACGGTACTCGAGCTCCCAGAGCTAACTTCACACAGGGGCTTTTATTTATCTACGCTTGACAAAGCAAAATAGCCACAAAAATAAGTGAGGAAATACATCTTACATTATGTATCCGATTTCACTGACAAACAAGCACGGGCCCCAATTATAACATCAAAAGTCTACGATCGTACTACACCCCGATAAATCAAATATCGTCAAATTTACGACGAGGTCACAGTCACCTAAGGTCTGTGGTTCAAGCCCTGTCTGGCAGAGTCGCACAGAGTCCAATAATACGAATGTCTCCACCAGCGTTACAGATCACGTTCATCTAAGTAGCATAAATAGAGCCATGCCTATAATCGAAATACGATTAGCATGCACCCCTAACATCACGCAGATATGTCTGCCCTTCCCTTGTAATATAATGGGAATTACACATAGCGATCCTAATCCTACAAGTAAAATGTATTTAACGACCGACCCAAATGAAAATATCCGGTCTATCGTACTCAAACAAATACGTATCACTAGGCACACTACCTCTTGCCGCGATAACAAAATTACCTCATTGTCTGCTTCACATGAAGATGAAAATTAAACAAATCTAACTACTCTTACTCTCAGATATATCAAATAATCTTAATATGCAGCCTAATGGGCCAGAATCAAATCCTGTATTAATATTTACACGTTTAATTCTACTATCTCTGCATGACACCTTAACTCTACCATATGTCTAGTAATTCATGGTCCACTTATCTCATTTTTGATCGATCTCCTCCTCTCTCCCTCCGGGTAGGCTAGCATGATTTAGCCCATCATGGTAGAAGTTTCAGCCAGGATCAGTTCTTGGGGTCCGGTCTTCCTGCTCCGCTGGCTCATGGTGCTGTCTTCTTCTTGAGGGATGCCTCGTTCAAGGTAGCGTCTTCGAAGCCACGTTCTGAAGATCTTGCCGCTCACTCCCCTCAGAATATCTCGACTTCTTACTACAATGAAATATTCACTTTAAATACAACGCAACATTCTGGACTTTTATTTAGGTTGAGCTAGCACACAGCGCTAACACTTTGCAATCCACACTCCTCGTCCTCCATTCTCGTATAACTGCATACTTGTTAACTTGTGCACTGTACCACAAACTATTTTCTGCTCTAGAGACTATCCACTCGGTTATTGTGTTTTTATGCCCGCTTAACTTGGATTCAACAGTCTATCAGAGGATAAATATAAACCTCCTTAGCCTATTGTCCACACTTCCTCGGCACCTCGGGAGCTTTGCCCCCACCGCTATTTATCCGAGTCTACAAGTACGGCTTTCTATTGTTACTGATACCACTAAGTACACACGATCTCATTGATAGGTATCTGAACATCGCGCCACTTACAAATCCACCACCTGTAACTCTATAAGTCACCTATCCACTGGATCAAAGTTATCACACTGTAATAATTACACACTGTCTTTGTTCTGAACAAAAGGTTTCTGGCGCAATCTAGGCAGACGTGCGACACGTGCTGGCAGCAATATGACCGTCAACTGGATGATCTCCCCCCATATAACTCAGCTTTTATATGAGGCAACACACCAAAAGACGCCAGGGAAAGCCCCGAGAAACAACTTGAGTCTGGAATGTGGCCACTACAGAGCTTCCCACGGTGGTTCTGCTTGGTACATATTTATTGATCTAATCATATGTTAATAAACCTAGAGGTATCTACAGCTTCGTAAAATTCCGGCCATCATTTCCATCTTTTTATTTACCTGAGAAACCTTCAATTACGGGAATTACGACCCAATTTCCGTAACGTGGTGGGCCTGTCTGCTCCTGCTAAAAATCTCTGTTAAGATGGTAGGTCTCTCCCCCAGACAAAATCCCATCTCCCTTTCTCTCTTCCTCACATATTCTTTCTTCGTCACACATGACCACGCCTTGCCTCGGGAAATCACCTTCTCGCTTCCCGCTCTCTATATAGCATCACGCCCTCACAAGCGGCATCCTACTGCAAAATTTTTACTGCATTAAATATCCATACTCGCAGTCAGATATAATGGTGCAGTATGGGAGGCTTATATAAAGAAAGGGGTATGACAGGGATGTAATTTGTCACCAGTGCTGTTCAACTTGTATATTGAGAAAGGCATTGAGGAATGTAAAGAGTATATGGAAGGGATAAAGATAAATGGAGCAGAAATCAAAATGATAAGATTTGCTGATGGCATAGTTGTCATAGAGAAGAACGAAGAGAAACTACAAAGTGCATTAATAAGAATGAATAAGATATTGAGAGATAAGTATAACATGAAAATTAATACAAAAAGGACCGGAATTATGGTATGCAACCACCAGCATATTGCAGTTGACATCAGAATTAATGATATACAACTAAGGCAAGTAAATGTCTTTACCTACTTAGGAAGTAAAATCACTCCAGATGGCAAAAGTTCAGTCGACATGAAGAGCAGAATTTCCCAAGCAAAGATTGCTTTTTACAAGAAAAGGATACTACTTGCATCAAGGAATTTAAATGTGGAGACCAAGAAGAGATTTATTAAGTGCTTTGTCTGGAGTGTGGCCTTATGTGGTTCAGCAACGTGGACTATTAGTGCAGGTGATAAGAAACGTCTGGAAGCATTTGAGATGTGGTGCTGGGGGAGGATGGAAAAGATCTCATGGACAGCAAAACTCACCAATGAAGAAGTTCTTAGACGAATACGTGAAAAAAAGATCCTTTTTAGCAACAATAAGAAAGAGAAGAGACCAATTAATTGGCCATCTCTGTAGGCACAATGGTTTCATAGTTAATGTCATGGAAGGAATGATTCAAGGTAAAAGAGGAAGAGGAACCTAGACCGCAATATTCAAGACAGATCAGAGATGATGTAGGAACAGCCTCATATGTGGAAATTAAGAGATTAGCGGATTACAGAGAAGAGTGGAGAAGACGAATTGCTGCCAACCAATCTTAGGTTGAGAATTGAGGAGAAGAAGAAGAAGAAGAAGAAGAAGAAGAAGGCATGTGGTTTCAAAATCAAGCCTCTGCCTTTTTATCAGAAAAAAGTTCTTCTAATCTGCTCCCCTTGTTAAATTTCTCTTTTCCCGCGTTTGAGATGCGAGGGCAAGATAATTCATAGTGTTGTATTGGGTCGATGCATAAGTTTGTGTGATTCTTATATTTTACATTACTTTATTTTACTGTCACTGCCATGCACTGTAACTCACAATCACTCAGTGACGTATTCACTTCCACTCTCTATGACCTTCTGCCAACGTTCAGGTAGCACTTGAATGCCTCGCCTGTAACAATGTTTTGGTTTTGACTGGAAGAAATCTGTTAGCCATTGATCAAGAGAAGCTTCATCAGGAAACACTTGCCCCTGAATGTGGTTAGAAAGAGAGTGGAAAAGATGGAAATCTGAGGGGGCAAGGTCAGGGCAATATAGAGGATGAGGAAGAGGTTCCCAGCCAAGTTCAGCAATCACACCTTTGGTCAATTGAGTTGTATACGGATGAGCATAATCATGGAGCAATAAGACTGGTTATTGTCTTTGTCTATTGTTGTCAATAGCAATGGCAAGCCATCTTAGCTGGTCACTATACACAGCAGAGGTAATCAGTTACATTTTTCGGAAGAAGTTCATGGTGAAAAATGCCAACACCACAGGTAGGTTGCTCCATCGACTATTCCTCATGTGAAGTCTGGGTTCGGGAATTTTAATTATACTGGCAGGCCCCCTTGCCTACTGCTGGTCACAACTGAGTTGGGGAGTTTTCATTATAATGTCAGGTCCCTTTGCCTGCTGCCAGTCAGTATCAAGTTGGGGTGTATTCATTTTCATTATAATGGCAGGATCCCTTGCCTGTCACAAATAAGTTTTGGGGAGTTTTGATTGTAATAGCAGGCACCTTTTCCTACTGCCAGTCAAGTCGAGTTGGGGAGTTCTCATTAGAACAGCAGAGCCTCTTTCCTACTGCCAACCGGTCCTGGGCAAGCAATGACGAACAAATGTTTACTCGTTGATTTTTGTTACTGTCACTTAACACATGTGGTACCCATATACCCAATTTCTATACCTTACCCAGTCAAAACTGAACTGTGGCATATTCATTATAATGTCAGGCTCTTTATCCTAATGCCAGTCACAATCAAGTTGGGGAGTTTTCATTATAAAGGCAGGTCCCCTTGCCTACTGCCAGTTGCAATTGAGTTGGAGAATTTTCACTATAATGGTAGACTAGTATTGCAAGGATACAATTAGATTTCATTTAATATTTTTATTAAGCTTACTAGTATTTTTATGTTAGTATTCCTTTCGTTGTGTATTAAAATGAGTAATTTTTTCAAATCTGTATTATCTAGGCAGTTCCTTTTTCTTTATTTCTTCTTTGCTTGTATATATTCATATTCTTGTCTTAAAAATTAGTGTTATTTGTAGTTCTTTGTATTTTAAGTTAATCAGTGTCATCGTTAACATATAGTAATATGTGTGTGGTTAAGTGTAAGAAAGGGCCAAGAGCCCTAACTTCACCACAGAAAATAAAGGCTTTTATCTATCTATCTATCTATTTATCTATCTATCTATCTGACCCCTTGTCTACTGCCAGACACAATTCTGCCTTTGTAAATAATATAATTCATTAAGCAAATTTACTTTATATGTTACTATCTGATGTAGCCATGCTTCAGTATAGAATTCTACATTGTATACAGAATTCTTGGAGAAAGAGTGTGCATGTGGTGAGTGAGATGTTATTCAATTGCATGGCTCTTAGTGTCACCCGAGAAATATGACAAGGAGGTGGCCATACGCTGTTTCTTTTTTTGTAGAATTTACTTTACATTGCACCAATACAGATAGTCTTATGGCGCCGATGTGACTGGAAAGGGCTAGAAGTGGGAAGGAATCGACTATGGCGTTATTTAAGGTATGAAAATGGGAAACCATCTCTCCTCTCATTTCCTCTTACTTTCTTTACCTAGAACCCAAGATATCGAGCAAAAGCACAAGTTACTAACAATACAAAACAATCATATCAAACTCCTATGTACACTATCATGATATCTAATTTCCTGTCCAAGTGTCTTTTGAGCATTACTCACATGTCCACTTCCTTTATTTTCTTTATGCATAATTTTCTCACTGCACTGAAATACAAATTTTAATTACCTACCCTATTCCATTCTTTCACTACCCATCTCACTTAATATTTTCCCTCCCACCTTTATCGTTTCTTTACATCTTATTAACAATATGCCGGTCTTCCCTCATTTCACCACACAGTAAACATAATGTATTATCCTTTTTCCGAATCCACCCCTTGCTTTTGTATAAGCCCAAAATCCACCATAATAAACCTCTTCTCGCAGCTCTATCTACACTACTAATACTTATCCTCGATACTTGTCTTATCTTATTAAACATACTTAGGGTTGCTCTCCTCCGACATTCCTCCATCTGACGTTGCATTTGCAAATCCTTACTCTCCTTATAATCAATCTCAAAAACCTACTTCCCCATTTATCCCAATCCTCATACCATATGTATCCCAAACCCATCCTTTCCACATACACTAGCCAGCTCTCCCCATACATTAATCTGGTGCTGATAAGCAGTTTGTAGCAATATACCCCCTTCTCCTCATTTAATCTCATCCAGTAATTAAGTACTCTCTTCACAAATTCCACTTCCATATACTCCCCACAAACTACTAAGGCCCCTGCGTTTGCTGTACACTCGAGGAGTCGCATCAACATCTTACTAAATTTACTAGTAATCTAACTTAGAGTATCCCTTCCTTTCTCCGGACCCCATAATTCAGCTCCATAGAGTACTCTGCTTAACACTAATGTTTTATACATCATCCTTTGTATACTATAATTTATTCCTGGGTATTTGATCTCCAAAATCTTGATAACTGAGAGAGCCGCCACCCCCCTCCATTTCGTTCTCTTAACATGATCTTCACATCCCCTTTTTTGTTTATAAGAACCCCCAGATATTCCAACTTTTCTGCCTCTTCAATCATCTCCCCCTTGACCACCCATTTCCTCCCTTTCTTTCTCATTCTGTTCTTTTGACCTACCATCACCTTTGTCTTATTACGATTAATTTTCAGGGACCACTTACTTGCATACTCTGAGACCACATTTAAACTTCATTGTAGACCCCCAAGAGACAGCAATATCTAAGCTGAAAAACAACACATCAACTGGATCAGATGAATTAAGTGAATGTACAGGGTGCTAAATAGAATCTGGAAAGAGAATGTAATACCCAATGACTGGAAGCAAGGAGTCATCATCCCATTGCTGAAAAAAGGTGATAGAAAGAAATGTACCAACTACAGAGGTATAACTCTGCTGTCACATGGCCTCAAAATCTACGAATCCATCCTTGAGGGCAGGATTAGAAAATATGTTGAACCTACACTTGAGGAGGAACAACATGGATTTAGACCTCATAGATCAACTATAGACTTCATTTTTGCCATTTAATGCTGTATGAGAAGTATTGGGAGAAAGGTAAAACACTTATAATGGTTTTTCTGGACATCGAGAAAGCATATGACTGTGTAACACGCAGGCATATATGGGAATGTTTGAGATATAAGAAAGTGCCCAATGACATCATAGCATGAGTACAACGATTATATGATGAAACCAAGTGTTGTGTCCAGGTCCAGGATGGAAGGTCAGGTTGGTTTGAAATGAAGAGTGGAGTCCAGCAAGGAAGTTGTCTTTCACCACTTCTCTTCATAATCATAATGGATGAAGTTTTAAAAGCGGTTAAGAGAAAGGATCCAACAACTAATGCCCTGGTTTTTGCTGATGATGTAATGGTATGCGGTGAGACAGAGTAAGAAGTACAAACTAGACTAGATCTCTGGCATGAAGCTTTTACAACTTTTGGTCTCAAAATCAGCAAAACAAAGACAGTTGGCTTGGTGACGAGTAGAAACTCTCCAACTGTTCATCTAAGAATTGGAGATGAGGAGATGGATATTGTAGACAACTTCCAGTATTTAGGTAGTGTTCTGTCATCAGACAATACCATACATCAAGAGATTAGTAAAATAATACAGAAAGCTTCCAAATTCTATCACGCTGTATGTCAAATACTTTGGGATGAAACATTTCCGTTAGTTTCCAAGATCAGTTTGTACAAAATATATCTAGTACCTATACTGACATATGGCCTGGAAGCAGCAGCACTTACTGGACCAACAAAGAGTCGTCTTCAGGCAACAGAAATGAAGTTTCTCCATTCTTGTCTACAAAAAACAAAAATTGATAAAATAAGGAATGTGGATATCTGACAACAGCTTGGATTGGAAAGAAGCTTGCTGGAGACTCTAGAAGTGAAGAGATTACAATGGTATGGTCACATGAAAAAAATGAACCCTCACAGGACTCCTTGAACATACTTTGACCACAATGTTCCTGGGAAGAGACCAAGAGGAAGACCTCGTGATGTTTGGGAAAAACAGATAATGAAGGACCTTGAAATTAGAGATGCGAACTGGTGTCACATATATGAGCAGCATCTGTGGATGGATAGAACAAACTGGAGGAGGCTCGTACACAACCGCACCCAGCTTGCTGGAGTGAAGAAATGATGATGATGATGATGATGATGTAGACCCCACCCTGTTAGTCATTAATATCACATCGTGAGCAAAAATCAATCCTGGGAGATCTTGATCGCCTAAAACCTGGCATGTCTGATACCCCCGTCCGTGTCCTTGCAAAATATAATTTATGAATAATAAAAATAGAATCAGAGATAGTTTACAGCCCTGCTTCAAGCCAATCTTACATTCAATCAGGTCGCTTACTGTATCTTCTTCCTGTTTAATACAACAGTAGACTTTATCATATATGGCCTAAATCGCTCCTGAAACCCCCACCCTTCCTAATTTTGGATACTAACGTGCTTCTACTCACTGTATCGAAAGATTTTTCAAAATCAATGGCAGCTAAATATACTATACCCCATTCTTTAATTCAGATATTTCTCCAGGATCATCTTAGCTATCATTATATTATCTGCTGTCCTTCTGCCCTTTCTAAAACCACCCTGAAAAATTGACTATCGACTGCTCTTTAGCCCAGTCTCTCAGTCTGTTCGCTAATATACCTCTATATATCTTACTCAAGGAGTCCAGTAAACTTATTCCTCTATAATTACTTGGGAGATTTATCTCGCCTGCATTTTTGTAAATTGGACATAATCCCAATTTGCCACTCTTTTGGAAACCTACCACACTCGAAAATCTTGTTGAACAACTTTACTATGCCCTCTATCATCTGTCTATATTTCCCTATTTCTTTCCAAAATAAATTATTGATTCCATTTCTTCCTCCAGCCGACCTAGTCCTCAGTTTCCCTATCAACCCCATTACCTCCTTTTCTGATCTCTCTTTATCTAACTCATGAATTTGTACATCTACTCCTCTCTGTATGACCTTCTCTCCCTTGTTTCTCTCCACCTATCCCTCCCTCCTAACAATTTGCAAAAGTAGTCTACCCATGAATCATAGTCGATTTTCGGTTTGACAAACCTCTTCCCCCCCTAACCCCTATTAATTTTATTCACTCTGTCCCACACCCTTTCAGGTTGCTTCATTCTACACTCCCTATTTATCACCTCTGCTAGTTCCCTCAGCCAAAATTTCTTCCTCTCTGCAATTTTATGCCTATATTTTCTTAATTTACAAAAATCAGCTCTTTTTGTTCCTTCATGCTTTCTATATTCTTTTAGAGCCCTTATGACTACTTTCCTCATTCCCTTACACTCTTTATTACACCACCCATCTTCCCCTCCCTCTTTTCTTAAATCTAGCTATCTCAGCTACCCTCTGGATTGGATATTCAATTAATTCCAGTGCGCTATCAACATTATCCACCATTAAAGCTACCTCCCTTCCACATTTGATTAATTGCAATACATAATAAGAGTATCTAATTCCCGTTTAACATCCTCTGACCACTTATATTTAATGTATCATCTACCCTTCTCTACACTCCGCCTTTACCCTCCTTTCTCTTCCTCCCTCTCGCTTCTTCCCAGCATAACATGTACCTGGGCAAGATGGGATTCAAACCAGTCCCCTATTTCTATCCTCTTAATTCTCTCCAACATGTCCTCCAAACTAATTACCAAGTCTGTAACACTTCCACCTTGAGATGTAATATACGTCAGTTTTCCTTCTCTATCCCATTCCCACCAGCCATTCAAATTATATAGGTTACCTGTTGCACATAATTCTAGCAGTTTTAACCCATAATTATTCCTTTCTTTATCTTCACTACACTTCATTCTCCTCATTATCGTGCTACCCTCTTTACTATATGTCGGACATAGGTCGCCTATTCTAGCATTCCAATCACCTAATAACAAAATCCACCAGGTAAGTTGACCATGCAGTTAGCGACACCTGGCTGTGAGCTTGCATCCAGGAGATAGTGGGTTTGAATCCCATTGTTGGCAGCCCTGAAGATGGTTTTCCATTTTCACACCAGGCAAATGCTAGGGCTGTACCTTAATTAAGGCCACAGCCGCTTCCTTCCAACTCCTAGGACTTTCCTATCCCATTGTTGAGATAAGACCTATCTATGTCGTGCGACATAAAGCCACTAACAAAAAAACATCCCATCTTCCTCATATTTTCCCCCAATAACACTTATTTCCAATAATAGATCCTAAAAAAAAAATTTCAATAGGTTATGACGAGCCCTTAGTGTGACAGTATAGGAAAGCCAAGCACACCTTCTTCTCTCTCACTTTCTCTCCCCCCATATTAAACCTGATCCAGACCATCTCTTCCATCACATTTTCAATGTTTTCAATTAATTTGCTAATTCCTTTATTAAGACAACTATATCCCCTGGTGACCTGCCCTTCATCCAATCTTTCCTTTTTGATTTATACTTGACCACAAACCCCCTCCACACCTTCCCTATTTCTAACCATGTCTCTAACAGCGCCACAATATCAAAACTTTCTACTAATTTTATCACTTCCTCATTCCCCATCTTACCTAGCAAGCCTTCAATATATACAAAACATATCTTCCAATCTAGTTATAAAATTTCCTCCCCTGCTTCTCCCATTATTTTTACCCCCTTCTGCCACACTACTTGATTTACTTCTTGTTATTATTGCCCTCTTACTTTCCACTTCCATTCTGTCTTTTTTAGGCATTTTATGACGCTCTTTATCAGTCTTTTCCTCCAGACCTTTATTTTTCTTTCCCCACAGGTCTCTTAAAGTAAAATTTCTTCCTCTGACCATGGCCTTGCTTCTTTTTCTTTCTACTCGTGCTCCCTCACATGCATGTGCACACTGTCGATGACACTCGCTGATTCTTTACTTTACCCTACCACTAGTTCCCGCTGACCTCTCGTTTCCGCTCTTGTGCTATCCTGGACTTTGTCCTCCATGTTCCCATCTCTTACCTCATCATGGCCAAGTTCTAGACCATCTTCCATTACCCACAACAAGCTGTTGGCCTATGATCTATGCTCTCAGTCCTTGATTCCTGGCTATCACTAAATGCTTCCTTAAAATTCTTAAACTCTTACTTCCTTCACCTCCCTCCCCCCCCCCCCCCCATGTCTCTTTTCACCCACACTTTCTCACCTAGTAGATTCTTTGTGTTTATCACCACAATATCAGCCATCAAGGTAGATAATAACCTGACCTTTATTGGCCTATAACCTCTCACTTTGCCTAGCCTTTCTACATTGTCAATGTCCACTTCACTGAAGTTAATCTTAATTTTATTTTGGATCACCTCCACCCACTGATCTCTATAAATGGATGGCTGGTAGCTTGGTAGTAGTAAGCCGAATAGAGGATGACTGGCGTAGTAAGATGGCAGCGAGCGCATGGTACAGTACACCACGAGAAGCGCACTTGCTTTGTTTTTGCGTAGTTCAGTGACGCCAGGCCTCCTGATTGTAGTTCCATGGGTGTTCTGTGCTGTGTTATTGCAATACCCCACACATTTACGGAATTAAGATGAAATACATCAATAGGAAATCACTAGTTTAGATATTTCACTTGCTGAATTGAAACCACTAATTACTTCTGCATGTTAGTAAAACATAAACAAACAAGGGAACCATGCTTGATCTACTACAATTAACACAAATACGAATTCCTAAATCTAAATAATACAAATACATAATATATTTAGACTATCAAAGTATATATGTATGGCAGGTATAAACTGAGTACTATTTGGAAGAGGTACAACATTCTCTCCGTCAGTTCAAATGACAATATTTCCTAACATAACGTAATTGTATTGATTACGTAGCAAACAAGTAACAGTCAGCATGCTGAAGTGTACTGCTACAGCAAATTTGCAGCGAAATACTTGAATATCCAGCGGAAAACACACAGTAAACTATCATTATGCCATTACAGGAGAAGTGGGTGTGGTTCTGGGCTTTTAAATGTCCTGCGGGCTCATATTAAATGGCTTCTACATGCTTTAAACAAGCCGGAATTACTAAAATAAAGACATTTTCTGAAAGATGAAGAATATGGCTATTTTTGTACGAATAAGAAGAAAAACCGAGTTTTTGGCTCATATGAAAAATTGTCATACCTCCCCTTAAGAATGCATAATTTCATGGCATACATGTATACAATTTACAGCAATGTTTCCAGAAACTGTTCTTCACTCGTCTTGTGTTATCGATCTCGCTAATTGCATGTATTCAGCACCTAAGTTAATATTTGTCAGCCATTATTATACACTCATTTTTATTGCTATCCTGGAGATTTACTGACCTCAGAATGACGTGTCGGTGTTCCCAATGTCCTTATGCTTTGAGTGAACATGTCCCTATATTTTTAATTATTCTAATGCGCCATTAATTGCGATTTAAAATTGATTATATTGCTTCCCCATAAGGAGAACTCTAGGATGGGTACACCAACATGGTGGACTTTCTCCTGCAGCGGAGAGCTGCCATCAGCGATCCATGTATAGAGATCACTGCCTCCACCACCTTGTTGCTATATCAACTTTATTCTCTTTCGCTCCCTCTTGAACACCATAGATAAATATACATTTCCTTGTACGTTCCTGACTACTAATTGCTTCATCCTTCCTCATCTTAGCCACCTTCTCTTCCAAATTTTTCACTTCCTCAGAAGCACTATTTCTTCCACATTACTTCCCACCTTGGACTTTGTCTCACCCATTTTCTCTTGAATCCACCTCTTCATATCATTTATCTCCTTCAATTGATCCCTTATCAATTCCTTAATTTGGTCCATTTGGCACGCCTCTTTAACCACCTCCTTAATTGCTTCAATTTCATCCCAACCAATTGCACCACTTTTACTAAGGCCGAGATTCAATTTCATGCCCCCAATAACTAGTAGAACTGCTACCACTGCTACCACTGCTGCCTCAATGCCACTTCCCTAATAGTTTCCATATCACCCTTGCTCTCCATTCTCCTTATTACTTTCCTCTTTTTATTTATTTATTTATTTATTTATTTTTCATACTCCTCTGCCAGCTTCCAATTACCGCTCGATATTGTTAAACTTCTCTTTCCTCCTCCCATCTACATGTCTCGACACTAACCACTCAGCACATCTGCTGTCACTGCCTGCCTAAGTTCAACTTGAAAAACTGAAAATATCAGACTGGATACCACTCTCATTTTCAGTGGTAATGAGTTAACACTACCCTCACTAAAGAAGAAAAAACTAACAAAATCTTATTTTCCACTTTCACTTTTAATAACCTACAGATACACAAGATTTCTAACATTTTCAAAAAAACATGATATAAAAATATATTTTAAAACAGACAATAATAATGCATCAATTCTACATAACACAAACTCAATTAATAATAATAATAATAATAATAATAATAATAATAATAATAATAATAATAATAATAACAACAACAACAATAACAAATTCTATTGATCAGGAGTTTATATGCTTAAATGTAGCAGTTGTCCGTCCACCTATGTCAACCAAACAGGTAGAAACTTTGACACAAGGTACTTAGAATACATAAATTCATGTAAATATAATACATTTTCAGTTATAGGAAAACATAGGATGACAAACCATAAATTCATGAATACTGATCAAGATCTGAAAATCTTAAAAATGGTTAATAAGGGCCCTCTACTCAATATCTTTGAAAATTGTTTCATCCACCTGGATCAATGCTTCAATCTCAATTTCAACCTTAATGGGATATCAGAAAAACCAAAACCCTTTATTTGATCTATTAATTCCCATTTTCAATTTTAAAAATTAAGTACTCTAAACACCCTTTTTTATTTTTCTCCAAATTCCCTCCAGCAATCACTCACCATTCCACATCCCTCAGCCCCACCTTAGGCTACACTATACCTCCCTTCTCTTTCCTCCTCCTATCTACAACTCAGCTCTATTCTATTTCTTTGTTTTTGCTTTTTCAACTTTTTCAATGATCCATATAGAAAACAAATGAACATATCAACACTTTCCCATCAACATTATTCTGTTCACATTTGTTTCAGCTGAACTGAATTCATGAAGATTCTTCAAGTGCTAGTATTTTAAGTGTTTGACCTGGTCTTTTGTGAAGTGCATTCTTCAAACTGGAAGAAAACTTTGAGAACTTACACAAGACGTGTGATAATGATGAGTGTTTATCATTCAACTCTTTACTTGCCTTGCACCAAATATCACCAACACACACCTGTTTCATAAATTTTATCTATTTATTATAATTCATGTCTTGCCTTAATTTTAATGATTTTGACTGTTGATGATCTCTAGCAAGACCAAAACTAGTTTCAAATATATGTAACATTTTTTTAGGTTTCAATAAATAGTACTGTATAGATGGAAACCTTTTAGCTCTCTTTTTACATTACTGTATATTGCTCTTCAATATGGAATAACATGAAATTTATTACCTATGATCTGTCATCTTAATTAAGAAGAAAGTTCCAGGCATTTGATAATGACACAAATTTCTAGAGATAGTTTTTTGTCCAAAAGGCATAGTTATACTCAGCTTAATAGTCCTACTTTATAAACTTCCTTTCTATCACATTTATCTTTAACTACAACTAATAATAATAATGTTATTTGCTTTACGTCCCACTAACTACTTTTTAAGGTCTTCGGGGACGACGAGGTGCCAGAATTTAGTCCCGCAGGAGTTCTTTTACGTACCAGTAAATCTACTGACACGGGGCTGTCGTATTTGAGCACCTTCAAATACCACAGGACTGAGCCAGGATCGAACCTGCCAAGTTGGGGTTAGAAGGCCAACGCCTTAACCGTCTGAGCCACTCAGCCCGGCTAACTACAACTAAAACAGCTTCTTGATCACTTGTATCATGTATCACTTCAGTTTCTCTATACAGTTCATCTTGTTTTATCAGCACCACATCTACAATATTCTTTCCTCTTGTTGGTTCTATTACTTTCTGATTCAGCTCACTTTCCCTGATTAACTTACTATTCCTAAGTCATGCTTTCTGTCATACCTTACTAGTTGACATTTGGTAAACTGAGGTCACCTGCTACAATTATATTCCTTTCTGCGTCATTCTCCACATGGCGGCTTATCTCATTAATTAATTCTGCATCAGCGTCGGTGTCACCCCTTCCAGGTCTGTACACCCCAAAAACTTCAAGTTGACTTTTATTTTTAGAGATGAGCCTTACACCTAGAATTTCATGTTTCTTGTCCTTTACTTTTTCATAGTTTACAAATTCTTCTTTCACCAAAATGAATACGCCCCCTACCATCAAATCTATCCTGTCTCTACAATAAAAACTCCAGTTCTGGGTGAAAATGATCTAGTTGCACATCACCATTAAACAGTAATCATCACCACCACCTTTTCTTGCCAGGAATGGTTGCTAAGTTGCACGTCCCCTTGAAACAATAGTCACCACTATCACCTCCTTCAGTCACTAGAGATAGTTGCTTAGTTGTACATCCCCTTTAAACAATCATCATCATCACCATATCTTTTTTTTAATGCCTAGTTACATGTCTCCTTCAAACAATAGCCAGCACCATCACCTCCTTCAGTCACTAGGGATGGTTGCTTAGTTGTACATCCCCTTAAAACAATAAACACCACCACCAAACCATTTAATCACTAAGGATGTTTGCCTAGTTATAAGACTCCTTCAAACAATAGCCAGCTGAACCGCCTCCTTCAGTCACTAGGAATGGTTGCCTAGGTGTACTTCCTCTAAAAACAATAATCACCACCACCTCCTTTAGTCCACTAGAGAAGATTGTCTAGTTACACATCCCCTTAATGCAAAATTTCTGCTACCACAGCCTGCTTGGTGGTCATGATTGTTAAGGTATCAAGTCTTTATGGTCTGACACTGTGGATAGCTGGTTCAAGTCCCATTGCTGTAAAATAAAATTTTGAAAACGAAATCAAACTCCATGGCACCACAGCTCCTAAGGGCCATGGCCTACCAAGCGATTGACGCTCAGTCTAAAGGCCTGCAGATTACGAGGAGTCATGTGGTCAGCATGGACTTGAAGTTTCCAGGGTGGAAAAAATTTTAGCAGTCAAAATGTTGGTTGGTAGGATAGGAGCCATGGTGGTATACATACTATAAACAATAGAATGCATGCCAAAAGGCTGAATTAAATTCCAAACCTCTCCGCAGTGTTCATATGGGGTGAGGGTATATGACACTGTTAATGATTAGTCCATCAGATGGGGATGTTCAGAAGATCCCTTGGTTGTATTCGACAGGAGTAGATTATTTGCTCACACCTCATCGTCATCATCATTGTCATCGTCATATAGGTCACCCATGGGCGTCATCTAGAAACACATGTTCCAGGCCTCTCCAGAGACCACATGGTATCACATTACGTCACCACCACCTCGTTTAGCCACTGGGGACAGTAGTCTAGTTGAACATCACCTTATAGCAATAATCATCACTACCACCACCATTTCCTTCAGTCATTAATGATGGCTGCTTTATTGTATATCCCCTTAAAACAAAAATCACCACCACCATTTCTTTAAATCACTAGGAATAGTTGCCTAGTTGTACATGCCTTGAAAACAGTAATAATCACAATCATCACTGCTATCTCCTTTCGTCATTAGGGATGGTTGACAAGTTGTACATTCCCTTAGAACAATAATCACCATTAACTCTTTTAGTCACTAGGGACGGTTGCTTAGTATACATTCACTTAAAACAATAACCATCACCATCACCTTCTTTAGGCACTAAGAGTTGTTGTCAAGTTGTATGTCCCCTTCAACAATATTCACTATGACCACCTTTAACCATGGGGAATGGTTGCAAAGTTGTCCCCACAACCTCGTTCAGTCACTGGGGATGTTTGTCTATAGTTCATTTTAAATGTGAAACTGTTTCAGTCGTGTTCATTTCTATGAAGTAAAAGTATATTGCCTTGGTACAAGTAATATTTTAACGCAAAGAAAATTTCCATACAGTGCATGCACTGAGTAGATGGAACAATGTGATAACTAGGGCTCAGATGTTGATGAAAAGTGGTATTTTGTTTTTTTATTTCTATTTTCAAGCCTGATTAGGTTTTAATGAAAATCAGGTGATTTTTATTTATCATCATCATCATCATCATCATCATCAATTTTCCACTCTAGCAAGCTGGGTGCAAGTGTTTACGAGCCTCTTCCAGTTTGTCATGTCCATCTAAAGCTGATGTTCTACCTTTTCATGGCAATTTACATCATGTTTGGCAAGATCTTTGAAAATTATCATGTCATTTAAATGCATACTTAAACCTCTTTTTACCATTGGTTAAAAATGTCATAGTTTGGTAGCTGTGCAATCATCTTCAACTTGCTGGACATGAACTAGTACTCACAGAAACTGCACCTTGAAATCACATCTGCAATTAACGCAAGTGGAATACAAAGTAGTATGGGATGAAGGTCATTCATAGCCTTTACTGCACCCTTCACCCAACTTGCTGTACTCAGCAAGGTGGTCGCTCAGGTAGAGATAGAAATAATGCTGAAAAGCCCAATGGGATAATTATTTCTGACAATTGCTCACTCCTCCTTGTTGACATATTAAACCTTCACCTAATTTCATTTACAAAGCAGTTGACAGTTTACCCTGAATTGCACCTCAATACACATTCCATTATTCCTAAAGAAAAGACTTCTACTAGTGTTAATTTACGAGGCTTTGTTATGAAATTTGGAGAATATTACCATACAGATGGTTTAGTTCTATTTTGTAAGTTGTGTGAAGTGAAAATTGTGGCTGAAAAAAGTTTTAATGTGCAGCAGCATTGTAATATGTTAAAGCAATGCCAGATGACAGCACGCACTGATATTCAGATTTTTCAAAGGAACTTTGTGAGATGATGGTGTCTGTAAACACTCCTCTGATCAAAATGAACAACCCACATTTCAATAATTTCCTGGAAAAATATGTAAAGAAATCTGTTCCTACAGAATAACATTGAACAAAAGCGATTTACCACATTGTTGTGAAGATACTCTAAATCAAATTCGTCACAGTGTAGCAGACAGAGAGATTTCGGTATCAACTAATGAGACGATGGACAATGCAGGCAGAGATATAGGAAATGTAATTACTGAAACACTCCATCCTGATCACCCAGGGGATTTTTTTTACTAACATCAGTTTTAGTTGAGAGGAAATCATTAAATGAGTGCAATTCTTTTTGATACAGCAAAGAAAATTTTGTGGGAGGATGAAATTAAACAGGGCAGTATTCTTCTCCTTCTTTACTGATGCTGCTCTGTATATGGTGAAAGCTGCTCAAGGCCTCAAGTTGTTTTCTCCAAGAATGATTCCCCTCACTTGCCTTGCGCATACTCTGCACAGGGTGGCAGAGAAAATTAGTCATCATTTTCTTGAAGTCAATAAATTAATATCAAACGCAAACATTCTTTTTCGTAAAAGCTCCACTGTGGGTTGTGACCTACAAGGAGCTAGCTCCTTTGACACCACTCCCTCCACAGCCAGTTCTTACTAGGTAGAAGACGTGGCTCGATGCTGCCGTACATTATTGTGAAAACTACTCACCATCACAAACACTGTTAATAGCTTCAAGAAAGATGATGCCTCTTCTATCAAAATTGCACAAGAATTGTTTTCCAACAGTTTATCAGAAAGCCCGGCATATATTAAGTCAAACTTCGGAATTATAGTACATTGATTGCAATTACTCGTTTAGAAGCTGTTAGTTTAGAAATTCAAGAAAGTATTGAAATTGTGAAAAATGTTGAACTTGCAGTACAACAGTCTCATGGTGACAGTATCAAACTTCAAAATGTGCTGCAGAAATGACAGTTATTTCCTTCTTAGAGAAGAAGGCACCAGTACACTTGCATGCTGGACAGCAGTAATTAAACATTGTTTAAATATGCACCAACAACATCTTGTGATATAGAAAAGAGTTTCTCATAGAAGAATGTATTAAGTGATAATCACAGGTTTTTTGCTCATGATATTTTGAAGAAGAAGAATCTTGCCATATACTTTAATTCCAACTGCAAAGGAGAATGAAGAAAGGTATGTACATTTGAACTACACCCTAATGCAATGAAAGATTGTAAATTCACTTCATGGTGTTCATTTTAAACTTCTATACATTTGACTAGACACCTCAATGTAATCTTCAACATTCTAAAAACAAATTTTAAGAAGAGAGTGATTTCCAGTTTTCTTTAATTTCAAACCATCAAGAACACAGCATGCAAATATTAACTTTTAAAACGTTCATCTGGTCATCTTACCAAACTTCTCAGATAATTTTATATTTGGTAAGTGAGTCATGGAAAATAGACTGCATAGGACTATTTAAACATGTATATTCAGAAAATTAATATGAAAACAACAATAAAGAATTTAGCTAACAATTCTACATCAATGATATTGCAGTTTTGATTTATAACATATTTTTAAATGGCCATATTTAACTTAGCCATTTATGGGTATTGTTTTGTTGTTTTTAGTCATATTTTGTTTTTAGGGTCAAATTTGCTTGCCTATTTGAGTGATTTTTTTAGGTCTTAACCTTCTCTTAGGTGCGGTGTTGTGCGGGACAAGATTGGGTGCGGTGTATCAAAATGATCACAGAATGTTTGAACTTAATTTGAAGTGTGCTTTGAACTAACTAACTATTAAACATGTATGTGGAGATACCTGTTAATGTCCTTCTGTTACATTTAAAAACACCAACATTTGGTCTTTGAACACGGACTAACCCAAATTACTGAAAATTTTAGATCACAAAATTTGATTGATAATCACTGACAGAAACAAGTGAGATTATAGAATATTAAAAAACTAAATTGTTCAAAAATAATAAGACAAAATAGCAGTTAAAAGAGAAAAACTGTAACTTATTCAATTGTCTTACACCAGTTAGCTCATGGTAACAGTCAGTGTACTTTACTAGTCAGAGCAGAAATGGTAATATGTCTCATACAAATACTAAACAACACGAGAGTGAAAGAAGATCAGAAGTTTCTCTTATTTCAATGTTTCATTAGACAGCAACTGGAGGATTTTACTACAGTCAGAGCAGAAACTTTCAATGTGCATTAAACAGATTGGCTTTTGGCATTTTTGCAAGAATATTTCATCAATCTTTTCTTCACTGTACAAGTATGATACCTTCTCCTCTTGCTTCCACTTCCATCATTTCTGATTCATTCTTATTCTTCTTCTCCTTGTGCTGGTCTGTAACATTTTAGTTTCTGTTGAAGATCCATATAAATTCCTGAGGTGTACAAACTTCTGCGAGCCAAATATGACAAATTTAATGCATGGGATAGTTTTTTCAGGAACATTATTCTTCAAATACTTCTTTCATTATTGCCAAAAGAGATAATTGTGCATTGATTCTACTCATATTGAGCATAGCAAAAAATACAACCATGGACCATCGGCACACATTCATCAAACATTGTAAGATGCACATGACTTGTCAGCAGTGTCTACTCCACCTTTGGTACCGTTATAAAATGTGGCAGTGGAAGGTTTCTGTTTATCTCCTGTATCAGCATTTACTGATTCACCCTTGTGCAAGCTTGATGACAGAACCTCACACTTTCCTTTCTTAGATACATACTATACCAAAGTACAGACTTTCTTGAAGCCAAAAAATGAACTGTTGACAGCTCGTCCTTTACTGGTAGTGAACTCAAGAGGCATCTCCCATTTATTCTTCCTGATGGTACCTACAAAACAAAGATTATTCCTCCACAACTGTTCTATCAATTAAATACCGGTAAACCAGTTTCTATAGCTACATTGTGACCTGGCTGATAAATTGGTTCACAGAGTCTCAGAACAATGTCCAAAGGTTTGTTGCTTGCTCAGAATAACCCTTTAGGCAATAACCTGGTTCAACAAAATTGATGAACTCAATAACTACAATAGCGGAAGTCGAGCAAGCAATTTCCAAGCTACCTTCAAGAGAAGCAAGAGGAAAGTAGGTTTGATGTTCGGAAAAAACTATCCATTTGATCAACACCCAAAATTCAAAAACACCTCGAATTCCTAAAAATATCTTCAATAATCTCAAACGAAAAATCGAAGATAACAACTTAATAATTACTAAGGCCGATAAAGGGAACAATACTGCCATTATGCACATGATTATATTGAAAAAAATTATTATATTGAAAAATCTAAACATTTTTTTTTTTGGACGCCACATTCCAAAAGATCAAAACAGATCCTACTAATAAAAGTCAGGGGAATTTAAAACTAATTATGAAAAATACATCTTTTATCCTGAGTGAGCATGAAACCTGAAAACTCATTAACATGAATCTGAGTATTCCATTAGTAAGAGCATTGCCAAAAATCCATAAAAATGGTATTCTCACAAGACCTGATTTTAATTTAAAAAATAGTGCTACGAACAAATTTTTAAAACTTGTTCACAATTTTTTTTAAAAGCTTTATACTTTTTCAGTAAAATTCGCATTAAAAACTCTGTAGACTTCTATCGAATTTCTTTGAATTTCGTATTGCAACCTCACTAACACTCTTTCAACATTACAAATATGTATTCCAATATTCCTATCACAAAAAGTATTAACCATGTTAAAGACAATCTTTATAAAGACAGCAAAGTGAGCAAACATGAGACGGACAAATTCCTAAATATTCTAAAATTTGTTTTATCCAATAACTATGATGGTAATGCTGATGTTCGTGCAATTGTTAGATCAGAGAACAAAACCAGATTTGGAACAATAAATATTTGAACAATGAATGGGAAGGAAAATGAATTGATTGACCTAATGGAGAGACAGAAACTTGACAGCCTGGGATTAAGTGAAGTAAAATGGAAAGGAAAAGGAATGAAGAAACTAAGAAAGGAGTACACCTTGTACTGGATGGGTCAGTAAAGAGAAAAGAAATGGAGTGGGATTTGTAGTGAATCAGAATGTTGAACCAATAGCTGAAGTTGAGTATGTAAATGAAAGAATTATAATAATGCACATACATGTAAACAAGGAACTACTGAAGATAGTACAGGTGTATGCTCCACAGACAGGATGTAGTGTGGAAGAAAAAGAAGAGTTCCTCAATGAACTGGAAACACATACCGTTGGAGATGGGATCATGATAATGGGAGATCTGAATGCTCATGTGGGAACTGATAGAATGGGGTTTGAGAATTTTCTGGGCCTACATGGGTTTGGCGATAGAAATGAAGATGGAGAGAAACTGTTGGACTTTTGTATCAGAAATAATCTGATAATAAAGAACACATGGTTTATGAAGAGGAATAGCCATAAGATCAGCCGATATAGTTGGGAAGAACAGTATGGAACACTCATCAATTTTATATTAACAGATTGAGAATGGGGAGGATACGCCATGAATACGAAGATAATCCCCAGTAAAAGTATGGAGGGTAATCATAGATTATTAATTGTGGAATTAAAACAAGTAAAAATCCCTAAAATTGTATTGAAGAAGAAATTAAAGATCAGGATTTGGGAATTGGAGGAGGAGGATAAAAGAATGGCATTCGAAGATTATATAAAAAGGAAGTTGTCTAACATGGAAATACGAAGTGGAGAAGAAGAGTGGGACAATTTAAGACAGACATTTGTGGAAACAGCAATTGAGGTATGTGGTAAAACAAAAGCAAAGGTAAAGGGAAAGGAGACACGGTGGTGGACAGACAAAATAAAAACAGAAATAAAAGAAAGGAACAATGTGAAGAAAGAAATGGATAAGGAAAAGCAAAAATGTATCAGAGGGATGAGAATAAGATAGAAAGGTTACATGTGGATTGAAAATACAAGTAAAGAGGAGTATCAAGGAAGAAAAGGAGAAATGTTGGGGAGAGATTATGCACAAAATTGAGCAAGATAGTCGAGGAAATCAGAAACTATTATACAGAGTAATAAAATCGAAAAGAATAAATCAAGAAAAATCAAGGCATTAGAGACAGAAGATGGATCCATAGTAGACCTACATGACGAAAAGGGTCTGCAGAAGGTAATGACAAAGTATTTTGAAAAGCTTTATAATGAGGGCGACTGCTCGGAGGAAGAAGGAGATAAGAAAAAGGAAATAATAAACGGAGAAAAAGAAGAGAACCCGATAACATGGTTGGAACTTGAAAGGGCAGTGATAGCAATGACCAAAGGTAATTTTTTTTTTTTGCTATTTGCTTTACGTCGCACTGACACAGATAGGTCTTATGGCGACGATGGGATAGGAAAGGCCTAGGAGTTGGAAGGAAGCGGCCGTGGCCTTAATTATGGTACAGCCCCGGCATTTGCCTGGTGTGAAAATGGGAAACCACGGAAAACCATCTTCAAGGCTGCCGACAGTGGGACTCAAACCCACTATCGCCCGATTACTGGATACTGGCCGCACTTAAGCGACTGCAGCTATCGAGCTCGGTGACCAAAGGTAAAGCAAGTGGAAAAGACTAATTCAATGCTGATATGATTACGGCAGCAGGAAACATTGGACTACAGTGATTATACATAGCCCTCAATGCCATATAGAAGGATGAAAGGATATCTGATGATTGGCAGCAAGGAAGCATTGTACCACTGTTCAAAAAAGGAAGTACGAAGATACGTGAAAATTATAGAGGTATAACCCTATTATCACATGGGCTAAAAATAATGGAGAAAGTCATAGAAAAAAGACTGAGGGATATAATACAAACACATTTAAAGGAAGAACAATATGGCTTTAGACCAAACAGATCAACAATAGACTTGATATTTACAGTGCAAACAATAATGGAAAACATCTGGAAAAGAACAAGGAAATCATATTTGTATTTTGATTTTGGAAAAGCTTATAATACAGTTAAGAGGAAACATGCATGGGAATGCCTACTGAAAAGGAATGTTCCAAAATCACTAATTATTAAGATAAAAATGTTGTATTGTGAGAGTAAAAGCAGTGTACAAGTGGGGAGTGGTGACTTTGCAACATTTTGTACAAAAAAAGGTCTCAAGCAAGGAATTGCACTGTTGCCATTATTATTATTATTATTATTATTATTATTATTATTATTACTGTTATATTGATGGATGAAATCATAAAACGTGTATAACAGAGTAACAGTAGTGATGAAGTGAATGCTTTGGTATTTGCAGATGATGTGGTGATTTGGGGAAAGGGAGAAAAGGAAGTACAAAGGAGACTGGACATTTGGAATGAAAATCTGAAGGAGTCTGGAACGGTAATTAGTAAAAATAAAACTAGTCATGCACTGCAGAAAGGAGAAAAAGAGAAGCCAACTGAACATAGAAGGACAACAGTTAGAGAATGTAGAACAGTTTACATATCTGGGTCGCATTATTAAGGGAAGTAATGAAATCAATCCTGAAATTAATAACAGACTAAGTAAAGGTACAACATTTATCATCAAGTCAGAGAGCTTTTATGAGATGTCGAAGTACCCAAGAGAACGAAATTAACATTATATAAACAGTATTTCATACCAATTGTAACATGCGGACTAGAAATGTTGGTAACTAATAAGAGACAAGATAGTAAGATCCAAGCAGTAGAAATGAAATTTTTAAGAACATCAGTTAAAAAGACAAGACAGAGAATTCAAAATATTACAATCAGAGAAGAGCTAAACATAGAACCATTAGTACAGAAAATACAGAAAGCAAGATTGAGATGGTTCGGACATGTAAAAAGATGTAAAAAGAATGGGAAAGGAATGGGTAGCAAGAAGGGAATTGGAAAGAGAAGTTAAGGGAAAGAGACCAGTTGGAAGACTGAGAAGAAGGTGGATGGATCAGATTTGGAAGGACATTAGAGAAGCTGGATTGGATGTGGCAGATGTTATGGAGCAGGAAAAGCAGAAGGACAGAAAGGAGTGGAAGAGGCTTGTTAACCACACCCAGGTGACTGGAGTGGGACATTGATGATGATGATGATGATGATGATGATATTTTTCTGATTTTACATTTAGTTCATCCCATTTTAATGTTAATTATGTGTTTGTACATTAGTTTTTATGACAATTGTGCGTTTGTACATTGTTTAGTTAATAGACATATTACATTAAGGCTGAAGATGGCCAGCCAAGGCCAAACCAAAAACTTAAGAAACCATTTTTTATTTTTTTATTTTTTTTTTGCACCTGTTACTCCAATACTCAATGGACGTTCAGCAGGAAAACCTTTTATACATATGTTCTTACAAAATAAGAAAATATGCTCTTGGACTTTTATGATATTGAAGCATTGGTTTTTGTCCTCGGTTTTATTTAATCTGCTCGCACATGGTTTAATGTTTTTAGATTTAGAGGACTTTTGTCAAGAGGACATAGATTCAAAGTTTTAAGACAGTTGGTGCAATTCCTTAGGTTTAAGTCATAAGTTAATATTTACGGATCTTGTTTTTTAATTAAGTCTTACCAGTTTTGTAAAATTTGTGTATACTTTATGCATTGTTTTTTGTAGCCTTGTCATTGTATGTTTTTTCTTATTTTTGGCTGATGATGATGATGATGATGCACACCAGCATCGAAACTAGTACTAAGAATAATAAAATGTTATAATTTATCTTATAACATTGTATGGTATTGAATAGGTACCCCTCTTGTTTCCATTAGACTAAACAATTGATCGAAAAATTTTAAAACTTTAACATTCATTCCAATCACTCTCTCCACTCATTCGATATTGTAAACATGTATCCTAACATACAAATCTCCAAGATATACCCCATCATTCAAAACAATTTAAGCAAATACAGCAGCCTAAGTATATTAGAAATACAGGATTTCACATCTATGCTTTAATTAGTTACAAGCAACAATTATTTCACTTTCGATAATGTTATTTATCAACATGAAGGATTGGCTATGGGATCCCCGGCCTCAGGTATCTTAGCCAAAATTTACTTGGATTTTTTGGAACACACCAAAATTGATATTAATAATAATAACTTTGAAAATACTTTTTTCTGGGCAAGATATGTAGATGATACCATAGTAATTATGGATGAGAGCATCACAGATGCTTCTTCTTCTTCTTCTTATGACGCCGTCTCCCTTCGAGGGTTGGCGATCCACCCTCATTAATCTAAATAACATTGACCCACACATAAAATTCACACTTGAATCCAAAATTGAATGGAAATTTAATTTTTTAGACTTAACTATTATCAGACACCCAAGCTACTTAAGATATAAGATTTACAGTAAACCCACCCAAACAAACACTACAATCTGTCAAAGCTTCACACCCACAAATTCACAAACGAGGAGTGTACAACAGCATGGTGTACCAATCCTTCAATGTTCCAATGTCTAAAAGAGACCTCAAGAGAGGAAACTTTAGCTAGGAGCAGGTCTCTAGCTGGCAGAGAAGGAAGGGAATAATTCCAGGAGGGGTCAGTGGACAGCTGTTACAAGGCCGTGTTCTGTTTGTGGAGAGTGGAGGGGTGAGTGATGCCTTGAAAGGGATGGTGGCTGGGAAGGAATGTCCGGTACTGTCAGAGGAGAGTGACCCATTAGTTCTCGCAGCCACCTTATGAAAATATAATAATTAAGTGAATGAATAATCTAACTACAGTGGGCTAATCTAATTAAATTACACTAAGGTGGTATTTAAATAAAATGAAATATAGTAAATAGAGATCAGAAAAGTCAAGTGAATTGTCCGTTTAGTTGCTATCTCTATCCTTCAGTAAGTCACACAGCCGGTTAATGACACTTTGCCCCCATAGGGTTTCTTAATGATATCACCATCTGTGGTCCAACAGTTGCTTCTATGGAAATGGTGAATGGCGGCCTTCAGTATGGACAGTCTAGTGGACGTGAGATCTTCGCACATAGTAACATGAGTGCCCTTTAGTCTCCTTTTGTTACGGAATACTTCCTGTCATGTGCGATAGGAAGTAAACTTGACAATGTTAGGCCAAGTTTTCCCTACTGATTTAGGTCCAACACGGTGACTTCTATCAATATCATTGATATTTATATTCACGCCTATATCTCCGAAGACGTTTGTGGCAAGTTCGTCAATATTTTCTTGTGAGCTCTCCTGCACTCCAAAAATTCTAAGATTATTTCTCCTACTATATTGTTCGAGAGAGTCACTTCTAGCTTCAAATTTTTTCCTAAGTACCTGGATTTCCTTGTCCCGACACTCAAGTTTATTCGCTACAAGTTTCTCCAGTTCCTTTATGAAAAGTGTGGTCACTCGCTCCGATATCGCCTCTATAATTCTGTCCAGAAACTTACCCGAGCTGAAAGACTCATTCAGAATCCTCGTGACTGTCTCTTCCATGGGGTTGGCACTACCGTTCGCTTCCTTGCTGCTGCGCTTGTTGCTCCTGGTCATCTTGTTTCACAATGGAATATTTTAATTAATTGATAAAAATATTCTGACTATGTTTGCACACACTCTAACACAATGTTTGATACACATTACTAGGAAATAACACCTGCTAATTTGCTTTGACTGAGGAGCTGATCTCACGCACGTCCGTCAGCCAGCATCTCTGCTGTGTGTTTAATAGACTGAAAAGGTTACATTTAACTGAGTTTACACTGAAACACTGCTGTGGAAATACATAAAAATCCAAACAATTTCAACAGGGACACTGGCTATCAATTAAGTAATACATGGTTGCCAGCCATTAAGGATTTACGTAGGTAGTTCCCTTCCCTGTCCTTTCACTATTGTTATTTCATTTCGGTGTTTTCCAAATTCATACATTCCTCATCGTCAGATGTTTCATTCCAGGCTTGTGTCAATGTCATACTTTCATATGTGTGTACACATGTTATGTGACCCTCTCAGGCTGATTCTGATGGTTCCGTCAGCTTCCGCTACGAATGCTAGCACTGTACTGCA
This sequence comes from Anabrus simplex, assembly GCF_040414725.1. NCBI lineage: Eukaryota > Metazoa > Arthropoda > Insecta > Orthoptera > Tettigoniidae > Anabrus > Anabrus simplex. Next base: position 180,451,096 of record NC_090271.1, on the reverse strand, counting down.
TCCGGTGAGCCATCTGGTGATGAATAAACGTACCACTTCCACTTCTATTATAACGTCTAAATTGAAAGCTCATTGTTTGAGAAGCCTTTCTCGTGAACAGTGGAATTTTCTTCTGAAGACGCAGAGCAAAGTTCTCTGTGAAACGTAAAGAATTTCACCTTATTTTCTTGACACGGCATAAGCCCAAAAACCTATATCATGTCTACAAACAAAAGTCTATCAAATCTACCAAGTTTTTTTACTCATTACCAGAAGCATGCCAATGTCAAAAAAACACAAAAGATTTTCAGTCAGGAGTATCCACATGTCCGCTTTTAATAATTCTTTTTCAACTATAGAACAAGACATGTCCATTCTCAAAATAGCCAATAATGGTATCCTGTTAAATATTTATGAGAACATTTTCATCAATATAGATCAAAGAAATAATCCAAATGGTAATTTAAATAAAATTTCAAAAACCCTCAAGATTCTTTCTGAGGAAATCATAAATACATTCTTTGTTAAAACTAATGTAACAAACACACACAGTCCTTCCACGCTTTCTCCCCTTTCAATTTCCCCTCAACCCCTCCCTCTTGCCTTTGCTCACATGCTTGCTGCTCCCAACAGATGATTAGCTATCAGTAGTCCTACACAAGGACGCACACAGGTCAGCCGGGCCAGAGAAAGACAGGCGAAGGAGTAAGTACTCAGACACTTCCAACATTATTATTATTATTATTATTATTATTATTATTATTATTATTATTATTATTATTAATTGCAAACTTCATTTTTTTTTCCAATCTTTTCTAACCATTTATACTGTTATTTTTTGACTTCTCTTACTTTGTAACTTCCCATAACATACAGAGCCATTTTTCAACCCAGAAATTCAACCTTTATAATTTGAGAGAAGTTTCACCTGGTTTACGCCTCTTTCTAACTTGATATCAGAACATCAAGAACAATAACTCATCAGCTAAGTGTTGGATTATCAACCAGTATTTTTAATCAAGTATTCACAAGGTCTATAAAACTGCTATCATGATCCAAAAAACAATGCAACTAATTTTAACCTTTTAACTTTATGATCTTCTCTGAAGACCTAACATTTAAAATTATAAATATGCTTTTAAACATAAGCAGGTCTGTTAAAATGTATATTTTTAATTGCGGCATTTGACTCTGTTCTTAATGTATAACTCAAAGAGGTTTATACAAGTTATTTAAGATATAGCAGTTTTTTAGGAATTCCATGTGTATCTTTACTATATTTTTGTTCTTTGACTAAAGATGTCTCCCAAATAGAGACGAAACATGTCCCTTTGAACTGGTCTGAAAAGGAATTTAAAAAATTTAAGTACTATAAAGGTGGAGTTTACCCTCAAAATAACCTTAACAGTTGATCAAGGTTGACATCACGGATTAATTATGTTCATTTCTTGTAATAACCACCACTTAGCGATGAGGTACGTTATTAATACGTTTATCAGAAAGATAGCTGCTCTTCTAGAAACAATATTCTGTGCTATTTGTTGTTTATGTGGTATACGTCCATGTAGAAATCAGATCTCAGTGATGTCTAGAAGACAGATACTATATCTGCTTCTGTTTCATGGCCAGTACTATATAGGTTTACCCTGATTTGTGGTTCCCTAATGTGGTGGATTCTTTAATTAGCTAACAGCCAAATTTTGAACAGGTGAGTGTACATTGTTTATCCCACTTTTGAACTAGTGTTCCTTTAAGTTGAGTTGTTAAAAAATGAAGCTTTTGTTACAACACTAAATCCCACACCACATGACAATAGAGTATCAAATCTACTGTATGGTTTTCCATTTTATATAATGACAGGGATAAAAAGAAGTTTTAACAAAGCAGAAATTGCAAGTTATCGAAGAGTAAGTAAACTTCTAGAAGGGAGAGTCAGCTGCTAAATTGGTGGCAGCTCATTGAGTAGACATACAAACATTCTACAATATTAAGAATAGAAAAGCTGCAGAATTTTGCATGGAACAGCGATAACAGTGCATCTTCAAAACATAAATTTTTTTGAAAATCTACATATGAATCTTTAGATTGTCAATTTATTTATTTTCTTCATTGATATATACAATTATGGTTCCCATACTGGAAACCTAAATTTTAGTTGTGAAAGCCTAGGCTGGCATTGATTAAGTGAAAATACCTTTTCCCAAAGTTCACCATCACTGCATTTGTGCAACAAAGGAGGCTTGCAGTAGTATACTAACCAGCATCTTTGAAATGTGTGGCATTCCAACTGATCAGCCTGCTGCCACACTGGGGTGGAAATTAGATTTTTTGCGAAGCCTGAAAATTATCAGTTTTGATTAAATGATTTTAATATAATATTTATCCAACTTAAATAGAAGCTATCAATAAATAATGTCATTTATTTGTTTCTCTCTTGTCTAAAAACTTGCTGCACCTTAAAATTATAATCTACACGTTTGTACAAGTTACTCTTAATGAACATCATTCAACAATTGTTCAGAGCTGCCAATTTGTGATGACCCTTGTTACACAATAGAATGTTGAATAAAAAGGCACTTAGTGCAACCTAGGAAGCAAGCAAATAGATGTAGCTGGCAGTGGTGCCCACAAATAATACCAGAATAGAACTACAAGTGACCAAAAGGAACAGTAACCCCCACAGCAAAGCAACACACAGTGCTTAATGGAATTTGGTGGTCACTGGCTATCAAGTATACTATTGTTCACTTCATGGCATCAGGCATTGTTCTCCCCTAGACTAGACAATAATGAAATTGAAACAGAGATGATTGATGTCTTTCTGATAACACTTTTTTCTAATGGTCAAATTTATTTGAAAGGAAGATGTAAAGGCAAGTTGTTAAGAAAGTCTCTGCTCTGCTGGTGTTAACAACAAAAACACTCCACAGATCTTACTACAACTCATTTGCACTCCTTTATGCTCATGTTCCCCAGTGAGGATGGTTTTTACTAGTAAAATGAAGCAACATCATACTGTGCACAAGTTGCACAAAACTGGTTCACATACTAGTCTTTCAATCCCTCCATTCACCCATATAACCCAGACTTAGCACTTCTGAGACACTATGCAGATTTCCTAAATACCATGCAGCCATTTCCAACAAACAGAACTGTAGTATGAACTATATAATATGCCTGGAGATATTTAGCAATGCCAACCTTGCACTCTCCATGTCCACTGACAAGCCACTGTTTTTCTGGTCAATCTATCATCATTGACCTGCATTTAGGGCTGTTGCCCAGGTCTCTTCTCAAACGATTTCAAAGAAATTGAAAATATACTAAACATATTCCTTAGTAAATTATTTCAATCCCCATTTACATATTCCTTAGTAAATTATTTAAATCCCCATTTCCTCTTCCTATGAAAGAATACTTGTCCCAGTTAATCCTCTTCAATTCCAACTTTATCTTTCCTGCTTTTAAATACTCTACTCAAGCTTATTCATCTACTAATGTCATTCCATGCCATCTCTTCACCAACAACATGGAACATATTGCTTGATAGGGCAGCTCATCTCCATACTCCCAAATCTTCTCAGCCCATAGCTTGCAATATTTTTGTAACATTACTCTATTGTCAGAAATCACTTATAACAAAGCATGCTGCTTTCCTTTGGATCTTTTCCAGTTCTTGGATCAAGTAATCCAGCTGTGGATCCCATTCACTGGAACCATACTCTAATTGGGGTCCTGAAAATGAAAAACCTACAACCTGTTTTCCAGTCATTGACCAGGTCAGGGATGGAATGAATGAAGCCGCCACCTTGCGGTGCGGATAGGAATTGTGCCGGGGTTGCCGAGGCCTGTCGCACTCCTCTGGGGCTATGATTGATGACTGACAGATGAAATGATAATGGAGAGTGTTGCTGGAATGAAAGATGACAGGGAAAATCGGAGTACCCAGAGAAAAACCTGCCCCGACTCCGCTTTGTCCAGCACAAGTCTCACATGGAGTGACCAGGATTTGAACCACGTAACCCAGCAGTGAGAGGCCGACACGCTGCCGTCTGAGCCACGGAGGCTCAATTGGAGTCCTATCAAAGACTTATATGCCCTCTCCTTTAAATTCTTCCCATAACCCCTAAATATCCTTATAACCATATGAAGAGATCTGAAGAGAACTTACAACCCCATTAATGATTCTGGGAAGATCTTTCCTTATATTAACACCTACGTACTTTCTGCAATGATTCCTGTGAGGTATTTCCACCCTATAAAAACAGTAATTAAAAGTCAGAGGACTCCCTCTTGGTGAAACTTACAACCTGATTTTTCATCCCAATTAACATCACACCATTGACTTCTATCCATCTTACAACATTGTCAAGGTATTTTTGCACTTGGCTCACAATCCTGTAACTTACTTACTACTCTATACAGTATAACAGCATCCAGAAAAACAGATCTGTGATTCAAGTTCTTTACATATACAGTATCATGTACAGTATATATATATATTTATATATTTTATAAAAAAACATAAGAGTCCAATAATGTTTAGAAATTCATGTTTCTAATACTTAACTTTTTTGTAGTTTACGAATTCTTCCTTCACCTGTATGAATACCCCCCCTCCTACAATTCCTATCCTGTCTCTACAATAAATACTCTAGTTCCACGAGAATACTTCCACATCCATATAACTTCTCAGCCATGATTCAACTGCTACTATTAAATTACTTAATTTCTATTCCGTTCTTTAACAATACTTCTCCCATTTAACATCGAAAGCTTTATGTCATCCTTACCTGATGTCCAGCTCCCCATTCTCTCATCACTGCTCCGTAGTCGACCCCATTTCTCTAAATGTACCTACCTATGACTCTTCTGAACCCCTAAATAAAACGTATCATTGCGGTTCAAGTGAAACCACATGAGTGTAGATCCCCATTTCCTACATATTCATTAGCATCTACAAATCTCACGTCCAATTTCCCACGTACCCACATCATAGTCTCATTTAAATCCCCAATCGCCCTCCAGTCAGTATCCCTCCAACACAGTAACCCAATGAAAACTAACTCCATTCCATTAAACTTCTCCTGTGCTGTCAGAACTAGATCCCACATTTCCCCAGCAATGTTAGAACCTATTCCTGCTTGCCTTATGGTGTTGGCACCAACGTAAAATATTACCATCTTCTCTGATACCCTGCTCTTTTCCTTCCACTTTCCTCAATATCTGCCTTAATCTAATTCCTGGATAACACTAGTCAGCTTACCTTTCCTCCACACATTTTTCCATATGCCTAACAATAGAGTCACTTATGACCTGAGCCTCAATCCCACCCACCTCATTAGTATCTCCTAGTCTCTCCTAACTGCCCTGATGGCCGCAGAACATACTTCCTCCTCCCTTCTCTCCCTCTCATGACCAGGTTCCACTCCCTACCTCTTGCCTACCTACCATATCCTGTACATAGATTGAGAGGGACCTATCTTCATTTCTGTCTTTCGTGAAAAGCCTAATTTTTTCCCTCAAACTCACTCTCCTTCCTCCATTAACATCCACAGACCCTACACCTGCCTCCCTCAGTCATTCTTTCATCTTCTTCGCATAAATATGAAATAATGTGAAAATATGAACAGAAATAAAATAGCGCAATCTGTAAATATATAAATTATATATCAGAGGAAAATAATACTGTATACTACACAAAGATTTTATGACAATAAAGCAAGCAAGATAGTGATAAAGTAACTACACTACAATTCTACTTAGCCGTCTTATAAAATAATAGGAAGTACAAGCTAACAGAAACAAAAGAAATATATAAATGGGCAGATTATTATTACTAGGTGCAAAGAGAAACAAAAATTTGTCATTAAATGTTGGGTTGTAAATTTCATGCGGATCTTGAATTCCAAACAAACAGGTACTCTACCCGATACAAGACAATCATTCGAGATAGAGAAGATCTCCTTACTCACAGCAAACAAAATAAAATTGGCAATAAAGAAGACAAAAGACAATAAAGCTGCAGGCCCAGGTATGATTTATAATGAGGTGCTAAAAGATTCGGCAACTCTACTAATCGAAATTTGGACAGAACTATTCAACAAATGTTTAATCACAAGTGAGATTCCAGAAGAATGGAGAAAATCTGTAATAAAAGTACTCTATAAAGGAAAAGGTGATGCTAAGGATCTAAATTTGTATCGTGGAATAGCTTTGGAAAACAATATTTTTAAAATCTACTAAAAATTACTCACTGAGAGACTCACGAAGATAATAGAGCCACTAATTCCTGATGAAAAGTTTGGTTTCGGAGAACACTACAAGCCATAGGCCATCTTCTAAATGACATTGATCAAGCTTTAAGACATCAGAAAGGAAAGTTTCACATCGTTTTCATTGACTACATCAAGGTATTCGATCTAATTAACAGAACAAAACTTTTAGAAAAACTGGATGCCATGACAAAAGGAGGAAATGAAATCACATCAGCTGTTAAAAACATTTTGACTTTCAACAATTTGGAAATAAGGGATGGAGTAACTAGATCATGAGAGATTACCCAGACAAATGGGGTTTTACAAGGAGGCCCAATGAGTCTTTTATTGTTTAATATCACAACTGCAGATATTACAAATATTTTAGAGACAACAAAATCAGTATCCTTATATATTTATGCAGATGATATGATTCTAGATATGAACTACAAAAAACATTGAACGCTTTATATCTCGGGGCTGATAAAAATTACTTCACCACCGATTTCACCAAAACATTGCACATAATTTTCTGAAAAGGGGGAAAATACCTCAGCAGAGGACATAGTGACCCTAGGAAAAAACGAGATTGAGACTGTAAATTTATATAAATATCTTGGCATTACCCTACAGACATCATGTAATTAATTTCGGCTCCACATAAAGGAGAGAGAGCTACAGCTGCTATCAGAGAGATATACACTATTAAGAACATTACCAAACTGTCTTTGCAAACACAGCATTAATGCTATTCCATGCAAAAATCTCCCCAATACTAACATACGGCATAGAATTGATTTGAGAAAAAATATCTTTAATTGATTTAACTACACTGGAAAAAATAAAATCAGCTTACCTGAAAAGAGTGTTGGGAGTTTCAAGAACAGCATCATCTTGTCTAGTTTATGAACTGGCAAGAGAACAATTCTATTTTAAAAATCTACAGCTGAATCTACCACTACTTGCTACTAATCTTGCAACTAAAGTGATTGAGAGAAGAAAACAAAAACGTGCAGAAATATCTCAAGACTTCTACGCTACTGACACAATGACTGACAGGAGATGGACGAAAGAAATCCAACCATCAAGATCCGTTTTAACAAGACTCGCAATTCATGGCTTTCATCATAACTTGTGTCCGACTTGTTGGCTGAATGGTCAGCGTACTGGCCTTCGGTTCAGAGGGTCCCGGGTTCGATTCCCGGCCGGGTCGGGAATTTTAACCTTCATTGGTTAATTCCAGTGACCCGGGGGTCATTCACACCCCACACATAACACTATCCTCCACCACAATAACACGCAGTTACCTACACATGGCAGATGCCGCCCACCCTCATAGGAGGGTCTGCCTTACAAGGGCTGCACTCTGCTAGAAATAGCCACACGAAATTATATTATATCATAACTTGTGTCCTAATAAGAAATTTCATGAGCCAAATATTGAGTGTGTGTGTATTATGTGGAAAACACTGTGACAAGTATCATAACTGCTTGCAACAAGAGAGTCAGATTGATAGTCTATTACAGTAAAGACTGAATTACATAAATTGTACTTACACATTTGTGCACAATTCCAAATATATATATAAAATTCGTTTAGACTGGTGTTCATAATATCCTGGCATTATACCAGTTCCTCACTGATACTTCTCCTGACCTCATTCTCTGATGAGAACCCTTAGTCCTCATTTTACTTCCCCTGCAAACATTAATCCACCTTCTTCCACAACTTCTTCCCTTTCTGCCCCTCTCTCTTGCATACTTAGTGTTCCGTGGCAAACAACAAACTTCACTAGAGTTATTCTAAATAAGAAATGTTAATAAACACTGTAAGCCGACAGTTGTATTTTGTGTTCCTTCGAATGTTCCTTTCTATACAGGACTTGATTTGCACTTGTTTGTTCCTTTCCATTACTTGTCAGTATGACTTTGTAACCATGATACGAAATTTGTGTTGAACAAAGGCCCATATAGAAACTGATTGCTATGTATTTATTTTCTTTGTTATTTATTCAGTACTGTTTGGTTATGTAGTATGCATATTAACATGGTCTTTGCCACTCACACATTGGAGTTCTATTCAAAATATCTCACCTCCTCCTCATACTACCAGACATGTAATGATGTGATTGAGTTCAAAGCTACTATAATTAATTATAAATATCATTACTGATCTGTTTTCTTTTTCCCAATTACAAGCAATTTACAACAATATTCAGTCAGTTATTGAATAGCAAGTAAGAACGTGATGAGGCCAATTGCCTGGAACGCATTCAAAAGGAATTGCTGATACATTTGTCTCCAGATTTTGGAATGGAAATTGACATGCTACTGTGGAAAAATATCATCAATATCCATATTGCTCAAATCCTTTGGAATTGATTGCCAGTGGTTTCAGAAATTCAGAAGTAATACTGAAATGAAATGGCATATGGTTTTTAGTGCTGGGAGTGTTTGAGGACATGTTTGGCTCGTGAGGTACAGGTCTTTTCATTTGATGCCTGTAGGCGACCTGCGCATCATGATAAGGATAAAATGATGATGAAGGCGACACACACACACCCAGCCCCCGTGCCAGCAGAATTAACCAATGATGGTTAAAATTCCCCACCCTGCCAGGAATCGAACCCAGGTCTCCTGTGACCAAAGACCAGCACGCTAACCATTTAGTCATGGAGACGGACAGTAATATTGAATGTGAGCTACATAGACAGAGAAAGTTATTCCTAATGCTGTACTGCAGCGTCTGATGTATAGTGTACACAGAATATCGAGAACACTGTATGTTGCACCTACATAGCCATGGAGAGACCTACAGTACATTCTGGTAGTCTTTACGGAAGTCCAACACTTAGTTCCTGATAATCACATTCTATCCTTCACTGATGATGCTACACTCACATATGTTGGTATTATAACACAAAACATCCATATATGTGCTCATGAGAATTTTAGAGCCATATAAATCAATACCTAGTTTACCAACAAAGATTTTCTATAAATGTGTGGTGAGGTGTTTTAGTAACTGAAAGTAATTGAATTTCCTCAAGGGACACCTCACAGGATGGTATCACACCGAGTTGCTGCAACATCAACTACGCTTGCATGCAGAACAGGGATTTTTTTTTTTTTTTTTTGAGGCTATTTGCTAGTCTGGTGCAGACCTTGTAAGGCAGACCCCTCTACAAAGGGTGTACTGCATCTGTCATGAATAGGAAACTGCATGTTAATCATGGCACAGTCAAGCTCTGGCACTGTTGTTTCCTAAAGAGACAAACAATATTCAACAAAGTGTGTGCTGTTGACATTTGAACCCACAACAAAATAGACAGGTACTGTACATGCTATGTGACAGTTGCTTCAAGTAGTATCAAGGTCATGAATCTAACCTGGTCATCGCGATCTATTTAGATATGCTACTAACAATAAGATGACATGTGACTGCAACAGGACAGAGTCCTACTCCATTAAACTGTTACATTGATTGAGGAGAAGTTTCATAATCAAAAGATAGGATAGAATGACACGGATAAGTACCTTGGCCTCCTATATTACTTGACCTATCTCCATTATATTTCTTTTTTTCTTTTGCTGGGCTGAGTAGTTCGAACGGTAGAGTGTCTTTTGAGCCCAACTTGGCAGGTGCGATCCTGGCTTAGCAGGGTGAGTATTTAAAAGTGCTCAAATACATCAGCCTAATGTTGGTAGATTTACTGGCACACAAAAGAACTCCTATGGAACAAAATTTTGCCACCCTATTGTCTCCACAAACTATAAAAATGTAGTTGCGATGTAAAACAAAATAACATTTTTTCCTTCCTTCAGGTTTATTGTAACACCAGATGGTAGTGCGTGTCTGGTTGAGGAGCGAGTACGTTTCCACCACTCCGGCACATTACAATAAGAACATCTACCAGGCACTCATTCCTGGGGCACAGAGGAATTGTTTGATCCCCTCTGTTTATATATGGCCAAGCACCATCATAGGACAAGCTGGTACAACTAAGTTACTGTTCCAAGGGCGACTTATTTTAAACTGATCTTATGAGGTAGAAAGATATTCAGTGGGGGATAAGAATGCCTTAGATGGATTTTAAACAGCAAGCAAGACCAAGGTGTTAAATGTTTTATTTTGAGTTAATCCAAGAGATCAACAACATTTCTTAATACGAATGTTTTAAAATGCTTCCTCGACAATAAAGACAAATACAAAATCTATTAATGCTATTTAGATAAGCATTATTAAGGGAAATTTTTAGCGTATGTGCATGTGTATGTGTCAAAATAATATTTTACAATTTTAACTATTTATGCTTTTGGTGTAAGTCTATATTAATAGATTATATAATATGAGGAATTTTGTTTTGAGATGTCAAATTCACTGATAAAGAGTGTGGGCCATTTCTAGAAACATGTATAATAATTATCTAAACTTACGAATCTATATATATAAAATAAGAGTTTTCTCTGTACATTGCTCAGAATTTAAAAAGGATGGTATTTCTGTATCGGTCGTGCCCATAGTAAGAAGGAAATGAAATGAACTTTTTAATTTTCCGTAATTTGTCTGTCTGTACACTCATCACGAGAAAACGGCTGAAGATAACGGAATGAAAATCGGTATGTAAAGCCTGGGAATAAGTCACTAGAATCTAGGCCATAAATAATCTTAATCACGCTGAGAGAAATGGTAGTTTAGGGGAAGGCCTAAAATTTAATTCTCAAATATTTATGTTATTAGTGGTCCTATCTTAATGAAAATCGGTATACAAAGTTGGGATATAAGTCGCTACAATCCATGCTATAAATAATTTTACTCACGCTGAGAGAAATGGTAGTTTAGGGGAAGGCCTAAAATTTAATTCTCAAATATTTATGTTATTAGTATTAGATTATATAATATGAGGAATTTTGTTTTGAGATGTCAAATTCACTGATAGAGAGTGTGGGCCATTTCTAGAAACATGTATAATAATTATCTAAACTTACGAATCTATATATATAAAATAAGAGTTTTCTCTGTACATTGCTCAGAATTTAAAAAGGATGGTATTTCTGTATCGGTCGTGCCCATAGTAAGAAGGAAATGAAATGAACTTTTTAATTTTCCGTAATTTGTCTGTCTGTACACTCATCACGAGAAAACGGCTGAAGATAACGGAATGAAAATCGGTATGTAAAGCCTGGGAAATGAAAATCGGTATACAAAGTTGGGATATAAGTCGCTACAATCTAGGCCATAAATAATTTTATTCACGTGGAGTGAATTGGTAGTTTAGGCAAAGGCCTAAAATTTAATTCTCAAATATTTGTGTTATTAGCGGTCCTATCGACAAATACTACATTACTAAAATTATATAGTATTCAAATTCCGATCATTTATGTCTTATACATACTTACCGTACCGGCTATGTTAACAGAGATATTCATGAATTTGGATTTTTGTTGCTAAGTCCATATCAGCGCCAAGTCACGAGAAAATTGGTAAACAGAATTTAATGAAAATCAATATGTGAAGTCGGGGAATAAAGAACTACAGTGTACGCTATAAATCATTTCGTAAGATGCCCTAATATCACAGAGTCAAAAGAAAACTAAATGTGTTGGCCTACAATACAAAAGCTCACAACATTCAACAACAACAACATTACATTGACCATTGTTTGTTGTGATGTGCTTTGTGTCTTCTGTAGCCAGTCATGTCCGATAGATGGGATTACTGCTGTTTGCCGAGTTTTTTTATTTTTTTAACTTGCTTTACGTCGCACCGACACAGATAGGTATTATGGCGACGATGGGATAGGAAAGGGTGAGGAATGTGAAGGAAGCGGCCCTGGCGATAATTACGGTACAGCCCCAGCATTTGCCTGGTGTGAAAATGGGAGACCACGGAAAACCATCTTCAGGGCTGTCGACAGTGGGTTTCGAACCCACTACCTCCCGGATGCAAGGTCACAGCTGTGCGCCCCTAAGCGGAGGGCCAACTCGCCCGGTCGTACCGAGTATAACAGTTTGCCTGAATATTGGCGGGAAGTAGCTGGGGAGTAAGATAACCTTCTCCTTAAGCATGCCATTCCTTCCGATTCATAAATTTTCTGATACTACTGGTACATAAACTGGTTCATCATAGCATTCAAGCTATTCAATCCCTACTCTGGGGCACTGATTGGAATGAGCCGTGTGTGAATGCGGTTTTTCATTTGAGCGAGTATTTTATATGATAACATTGCTTTTAATCCCTACATTCCTACTGACATTTTTGTAATGTCCTATATTGACTTCAGTTAGGAAAACTACAAAGTCAGTCTTTCTGAGAATCCCGTAGCGAAGCACAGGTACATCAGCTAGTTGTATAATAAATATTTACAGGGAGGACCCAGCAACCAACCGTGGCATTTTTCATGAGCCTAGTCAATACAGACCAATCGAAGACCAAAAATGGTCAAATTTATTGATTCCAATTTGTAATATATGCATCTAATAAGTATTTTAGCCATATATTATAACATATAATAATTTCCTTTGAAATGGTAATGATTTGAATGAATAATAATCGAGGAAATTGGATATGCACTTTTGGTCACATAGCTGTCAGTCTGCATTTGGGATATAGTGAGTTCAAACCCTACTGTCAGCAGCCCTGAAGATGGTTTTCCATGGTTTTTGTATTTTCACAACAGGCAAATGCCAGGGGTTGTACCTTAAGGCCATGGTCGCTTCCTTCCCAACCCTAGCACTTTTCCTATCCTGTCATAAAACCAGTCTGTGTTGGTGCAATGTAAAAGAAACAGTAAAAATATAATAATAATAATAATAATAATTACATGATTAACTAAATTACACCACCACACTACCTTTATCCAAGTTTTAAAACCATTTCAAATGTATTTCTGTCTGTTCAGGGTCTCAATCAAGGAATATTCTACCGAAGAGGAAGGACCATAAAACAGCAACCTTAAAGTGAAATTCAGTCATACTAAGAAGATATGCAATACAACACTGACAAGAGTCATTAATCATGCTGATCTTCGTCTAGAACTGCAAAGACCTATTTTACAGCTCTGCTTAAAAATAAGTAAGATTCAACTTCCAGAAATTATGACGACTTGCTGAAGAATGAAGATTGGCTCAAGAATGAACAAAGCTTCCCTGTTAGAGTATCAGTGATGAAACTTAATGACAATTGGTCAATTGTAGTCTTTAAGAGAGCAATAAATGGCCTAAATCTAATTTTTTTTTTTTTTGGAGGCACCTGTTTTTTGCAAAGCTCAAAATTGCAAATTTTTTTACAAGATGTTACAAGTTTGTCTCAAAATGCAAACATACCTTTAAGCATAATTGCAAAATAACTGACAAAATTATGTAGAATCACTCTCTGATCCAAGAGACTGACTCCTTGGCTAAATGATCAGGGTTGAGGCCTTCGGTTCAGAGGGTCCCGGGTACGACTCCCAGCTGGATCACAGGGATTTTAATCCTGTTTGATTAACTCTTCTTGCTCGAAGACTGGGTGTCTGTGCTTGACCCAACACTTGCCTCTTCTTTTTTTTTACATTACACTACGAACAACCACAGGAACACGCAATAGTGATTACATCCCTCCATATACGTATCCATATAACTGCTGCTTCTCCCTCCAGCTGACTGACCGACTGAGGCCTAATCTTCCATATGACTCCTCACTACCATCTGACTACGATCTCCATCGATCGAGGCTCTCCATCCAACTGACTGACCGACTGAGGCCTAACTATCCATATGACTGACTACTATGGGAGACACGTCCTTTTATATATTCTAATTGTCACATGGTTTACATCTATGTCATCTTTAAAACAGTCCATGACTTTACTTAAGCCCAGCTTCGAAGTATTGCAACAGATGTTGCAATCGCCTCAGGCAGCGTAAACTCCCTGAATCACCTCTTGCTTCTAAATGAACGCAGTGACGTATGGGTATTTAGCATAACTCGACAGTAAATGTGACATTACAACATATAATGCAATATCTTACATGTTGTTTCACAAAATAAATATCTTACACTAAGCAGCAAATCTTGCAATATAAATTCTCTTAATGCTAACACATGCATATGCTATATAATAAATGAAATCGAGCAAGCGATAATTATTAAATGGTGAAATTAGATGATAGAAGTGACTAAAATAATAATAATAATACAAATAATAATAAATACAGAGGAATGTTTATAACGAGATATGAACCGTTACAGTTTCTTCATCTGCTGTCGCAGCTGTTCTTCTCCAAGACTGAACTCTGAAGGCGTCCTATTGCAGATGCTAGTTGCTTTACGTCGTACTGACACAGATAGATCTTATGGCGACGATGGGATAGGAAAGGCCTAGGAGTGGGAAGGAAGCAGCCGTGGCCTAAATTAAGGTACAGCCCCAGCATTTACCTGGTGAGAAAATGAGAAACCACGGAAAACCATCTTCAAGGCTGCCGACAGTGGCATTCGAACCCACTATCTCCCGGATGCAAGCTCACAGCACGTGCCCCTAACCGCACGGCCAACTCGCCCGGTATTGCAGATGTCTCTCGTATCTTGTCACCTCAAGAGGCTAAGTATTCAGTGTATGAGTTAGAGGGTCTTGCAGTGCTTTTTGCTTTGGAAAAATTCTGCAGGTATTTAGAACATGTCAAGCTCGAACTAGAGACCGACAACCAAGCCTTAAGTTGGGCCTTTGCTAAACCTCGACGTACTGGTTGAATTGCTTGCTGGACCATTTGAATCCCTGCATTCCAGTTCAATGTAAGACACATTCGTGGATCAGAGAATGTGGTTGCAGATGGTTAAGTATGATGTTTTCTGGGGATTCTATTAGTTATTCTGATTCTGAGGAATGTTCTCTGCCTTCTCTTTCAATAAATGCTGGTGTCAATGGCATTGTTAGTGATGCTCCAATTCTGTATCATGATATTGCTAAATGTCAATAAAAAGATCCTGTGCTTGCTCCCATTATTGAAACCCTTCTTCTGGAGAACATGTTGTCCATTATGTGCTGAGGAAGGGGGTTTTGTGTTATCCATCTCAGCATGACCAAAAGAAGAAAAAATTATAGAAGTTCCCAATTGCCAAACTTTCATATCTGATACATTTCTACCATAAGAGATATAATAATGGAGATACTCAGTTTTTTTGCCAAGTCCATTAACGGTGAGCATTGTTGACACGAATACAGTATATTTTTCAGTCGTCATGTTAAAAGTGGCAATCTCTGTGGTTGACATAGTCCGAGACTGTTTTTTTATAAGGTTCAGAACTGTGTGGTCATTAATCTAGTTGATCAGAAAGATAACGTAGATGACTACTGAAATACGAAAAAATAAAGAACAATTACTTGAAAAATGAGAGGAAAAAATAATCATGAAGTGAGGAGGGGAAGCTTATAGCTTATGTCACTACTGCTGTAATATTGCTTTTTAAAAAAGTGATGGCCTGAAATGTTTTAAGTCCCTGAAACCTAATAAGACCATAACATTACATTTACCGACTATTGTTGTTGAGGTATACTCTTACTTCTGCTGCCAGTCATATCCACCAGATGGCATTACTGCTGCAGTTAAAGAAATTAACATGTCAGCGACAGGTACACAACAGCTGGTTAAAACTGAATGGTCATTAAGGACATGGTATTATTATTTTTCCTTGGTTATCTACATTTCACTCAAAGCTGGCGGAAAATATAAAATGTGACCCAGTTTTATGGAGAAAATGATAAAGGAAGAGATTTATTACTTTAAACTTACATATTTTTACAGTTTTTGGTTGTGGAGTACATCCCTTATCCGAGAGGTCTAGAATTGTATAGGTTTTTAATTTTTTTTTTTTTGTGTGGTGCAGATTTTTGATAGTTGAAATGTTTAGTGAGAATAACTTTTATACATGTCCCTTGTTATGTTAGTTTAAATGTGGAAAGGAACAGGAAACTACTACATTTATTTATTTTTCCCTAGTAGTGCATGAAATGATTCTCGCTGCAAAAGATTCTAGAGGTAAAGCGTCCTCTCAGTCAATTCTCCGGGAGAAGACTACAATGAGAGAAACTCTTGACCAGGAAGTAAAGCAACATGTTCTGAAGATGAAAAGTAAGGATAGAAGACATATTTGAGAAGGGGCACAAGGGTGGTTGTGTTATTATTATGGGGGAATGGAATGCTGTAGTTGGAGGTGAGTACGAGGGAATTGTTGGAAAATATGGACTTGGAGAAAGGAACAACAGAGGACAGACCCTAATTGACTTCTGTAAAGAGAACCAGTTAGTGATATGAAATACATTATTTGAACACCACAAAAGATGCAGATATACTTGCACATCTCCACTGAATGATCAAAGATATCAGATTGACTATATCATTGTACAAAAGAGATAGGTACAGAAAAGGGATGAAAAATGCAGTCTTATCCGGGAGCAGACATAAACTTGGATCACAACCTAGTGGTAGCTGAGGTGGAAGTAAAACTAAAGAAAACCACTAAAGCTGCAGTTAGAGAGAGACTAAATCCAGGAAAGCTTAAGGAAAAAGAAAACCGTGACGAGATGGAGAGGATTTTTACCAAAACAATGAAAACCACTGTAAATACAGGAAACATAAATAAAGACTGGCTAGCAATTAGAGATGGAATGAAAGAGGCTGCAAAACAAGCACTTGGCATAAGAGAAGGACAAAGAAACAGAAAAGAGTGGGTAACGAAGGAGATGTTGGAAAAAATGGAAGAAAGAATAAAGTGGAAAGCAATTAAAACAGAAGAAGGCAAAAAGCAGTACAGAAAGCTAAATAATAAGTTAAGAAGAGAAACTGACCAGAGCTAGAAAAAAGTGCTTAAATGAGAAATGGGAGGAGGTTGAGAGTTTGGAAAGATAAGGGAAATATGAGCAGATGTATCCGGAAGCAAAGAGGATGGTACTCAAAAGGAAAAGTTGTAGGACAGGAGGAACAATTGAAGGAAGTGATGGAACAATCTCTGATCCAAATGAGACTTTAAAACAATGGAACGGATATGTAGAGTCTTTGTATGCAACTGAAGATAGGCCATTAGACATCCAAACAGAAGAAGAAAGTAAAATGACTGAAGATGAAATGGGATGCTCTATACTTGAGGATGAAAGTGCACTTGCTATTAAAGAAATGAGATGAGGAAAAGCATATGGAATTGATGACCTACCAACAGAATTTGTATAATAGGGTTAGGAAATAAGGGTACACAAATTTTAAATTTCATTTTGTAACAGAATATATGAGACAGACCAGTGGTCTGAAAATTTTCTAACCACAGTAATGATCCCTATAGCAAAGAAGAAGGATGCATGTACGTTTGAAGACCATAAGTCTGATTCCCATGCAGCAAAAGTACTATTGAGAGTCCTGAATCGAAGGTTATATAAAAAATTAGATGAATCGATTAAGGAAGATCAGTATGGATTTGGAAAGGGAAAAGGTACAAGAGATGCTATTGGGTTACTAAGAACTATTGGAGAAAGATACATTGAAAAAGGAAGACTGGTATTGGCGACTTTTATTGACCTGGAAAAGGCTTTTGACAAGAGCTCAATGGGAGAAATTGATGGGCATACTGAAGAAGAATGGAGTAGACAGGAAAGAAAGAAGGCTAATTAAGAACCTTTATATGAACCAAACTGTCCAAATCAGATTAGGACATGATCTGTCAGAAGGGAGCAGAATTGGCAGAGGGGTGAGGCAAGGCTGTTGTCTTTCACCAACGCTGTTTAATATATACTTGCAGAAATAAATTGCAAATTCCTTTATAAGAAAACAAGGTGTGGCAGTTGGAGGAAAAAGAACTGAAGGCATTCGATTTGCAGACGACATGGTGGTTCTAACAGAAACTAAGAAAATGATGAATGCTATGTTGGAAAAATTTAACAGATCCTGTAAGAAGTTAGGCATGAAAATTAATAGGAAAAAGACCAAGGCAATGATCATGGGGTCAAAGAAGGACTCAACAACTAAAATAATACTTTTGGGGGAGGAGATCGAACAAGTGTCTAAATTCAAATATTTGGTGAACGAAATGGAATTCGATGGGGAGCTATCAATATTAATGGGGCTTATGGAAGAAAGAAGGCAGAACTGGCTGAGTCAGCAAAGAGGATGCATCTGGATGTGCTAGGAGTAAGTGATATTCGGGTAAGGAGAGATAATGAGGAAGAGATAGGAGATTATAAAGTGTACTTGACGGGTGTTAGAAAGGGAAGGGCAGAGTCTGGAGTAGGGCTCTTTATCAGGAATAACATTGCACGCAACATAGTTTCTGTTAGGCACGTAAATGAGCGAATGATGTGGGTAGATTTGTCAGTTGGAGGAATTAGGTCAAGAATTGTGTCCGTGTATTCACCATGTGAGGGTGCAGATGAGGATCAAGTTGACAAGTTTTATGAAGCATTGAGTGACATCGTGGTCAGGGTCAACAGCAAGGATAGAATAGTGCTAATGGGCGATTTCAATGCGAGAGTTGGGAATAGAACTGAAGGATACGAAAGGGTGATTGGTAAATGTGGGGAAGATACGGAAGCTAATGGGAATGAGAAGCGTTTGCTGGACTTCTGTGCTAGTATAAGTTTAGCAGTTACGAATACATTCTTCAAGCATAAGGCTATTCACCGCTACACATGGGAGGCTAGGGGTACCAGATCCATAATAAACTATATCTTAACAGACTTTGAATTCAGGAAATCTGTTCGGAATGTACAAGTTTTTCGCAGATTTTTCGATGATACAGACCACTATCTGATCTGTAGTGAATTAAGTATCTCTTGGCCTAGGATAGAGAAAGTGAAATCTGTCTGCAAACGAATAAGGTTAGAAAATCTCCAGGACGAGGAAATTAGACAGAAGTACATGGATATGATTAGTGAGAAGTTTCGAACAGTAGACGGTAAGCAGGTTCAGGATATAGAAAGTGAATGGGTGGCATACAGGGATGCTGTAGTAGAAACAGCAAGGGAATGCCTAGGAACAACTGTGTGTAAAGATGGGAAAAGGCGAACATCTTGGTGGAATGATGAAGTGAGAGCAGCCTGTAAACGTAAAAAGAAGGCTTATCAGAAATGGCTCCAAACAAGGGCAGAGGCAGACAGGGATTTGTACGTAGATGAAAGAAACAGAGCGAAACAAATAGTTGTTGAATCCAAAAAGAAGTCATGGGAAGATTTTGGTAATAACCTGGAAAGGCTAGGTCAAGCAGCAGGGAAACCTTTCTGGAGAGTAATAAAGAATCTTAGGAAGGGAGGGAAAAAGGAAATGAATAGTGTTTCGAGTAATTCAGGTGAACTCATAACAGATCCCAGGGAATCACTGGAGAGGTGGAGGGAATATTTTGAACATCTTCTCAACGTAAAAGGAAATCATCCTGGTGGTGTTGCAAACAGCCAAGCTCATGGGGAGGAGGAAAATGATGTTGGTGAAATTATGCTTGAGGAAGTGGAAATGATGGTAAATAAACTCCAGTGTCATAAAGCAGCAGGAATAGATGAAATTAGACCTGAAATGGTGAAGTATAGTGGGAAGGCAGGGATGAAATTGCTTCATAGAGTAGTAACATTAGCGTGGAGTGTTGGTAAGGTACCTTCAGATTGGACAAAAGCAGTAATTGCACCTATCTATAAGCAAGGGAATAGGAAGAATTGCAACAACTATCGAGGTATCTCATTGATTAGTATACCAGGCAAAGTATTCACTGGCATCTTGGAAGGGAGGGTGCGATCAGTCATTGAGAGGAAGTTGGATGAAAACCATTGTGGTTTCAGACCACAGAGATGCTGTCAGGATCAGATTTTCAGTATGCGCCAGGTAATTGAAAAATGCCACGAGAGGAATAGGCAGTTGTTTTTATGTTTCGTAGATCTAGAGAAAGCATATGACAGGGAAAAGATGTTCACTATACTGGGGGACTATGGAATTAAAGGTAGATTATTAAAATCAATCAAAGGCATTTATGTTGACAGTTGGGCTTCAGTGAGAATTGATGGTAGAATGAGTTCTTGGTTCAGGGTACTTACAGGGGTTAGACAAGGCTGTAATCTTTCACCTTTGCTGTTCGTAGTTTATATGGATCATCTGCTGAAAGGTATAAAATGGCAGGGAGGGATTCAGTTAGGTGGAAATGTAGTAAGCAGTTTGGCCTATGCTGACGACTTGGTCTTAATGGCAGACTGTGCCGAAAGCCTGCAGTCTAATATCTTGGAACTTGAAAATAGGTGCAATGAGTATGGTATGAAAATTAGCCTCTTGAAGACTAAATTGATGTCAGTAGGTAAGCAATTCAACAGAACTGAATGTCAGATTGGTGATACAAAGCTAGAACAGGTCGATAATTTCAAGTATTTAGGTTGTGTGTTCTCCCAGGATGGTAATACAGTGAGATTGAATCAAGGTGTAATAAAGCTAATGCAGTAAGCTCGCAGTTGAGATGAACAGTATTCGGTAAGATGGAAGTCACCTCCCAGACAAAACTATCTTTGCATCGATCTGTTTTCAGACCAACTTTGCTTTATGGGAGCGAAAGCTTTGTGGACTCAGGATATCTTATTCATAAATTAGAAGTAACAGACATGAAAGTAGCAAGAATGATCGCCGGTACAAACAGGTGGGAACAATGGCAGGATGGTACTCGGAATGAGGAGATAAAAGGCTAATTTAGGAATGAACTCGATGGATGAAGCTGTGCGCATAAACCGGCTTCGGTGGTGGGGTCATGTGAGGTCAATGGAGGAGGATAGAATAATGGACTCTGCTATGGAGGGTAAGAGAAGTAGAGGGGGACCAAGATGACGATGGTTAGACTCGGTTTCTAACGATTTAAAGATAAGAGGTATAGAACTAAATGAGGCCACAACACTAGTTGCAAATTGAGGATTGTGGCGACGTTTAGTAAATTCTCAGAGGCTTGCAGACTGAACGCTGAAAGGCATAACAGTCTATAATGATAATGTATGTATGTATGTATGTATGTATGTATGTAATCAGAAATTATCTTTATTGCTTGGACGAAGTGAAGACTAGAATTGCAATGGCCAAGGAAGCATTTATGAAACAAAGGATACTGTTGAGTGGGCCTCTAAATAAGGACCTTAAGAAGAGATTAGTGAATTGCTTTGTGTGCAGTGTGGTGCTTTATGAGGCTGAGACTTGGACGTTGAGAAAAGAGGAAGAAAGAAGACTAGAAGCATTTGAAATTGGATCTGGCGGAAGATGGATAAAATCAGCTGGCAGGAAAAAGGAATGAGGAAGTATTAAAAAAAGTGGGTGAAGGAAGGAGAACGATACTGGAATGCATTCAAAGACTGAAGAAAAATTGGTTAAGCCACTGTTTGCGACAAAACTGTTTAATAACCGAAGCAGTGGAAGGGAAGATACAAGGAAAACTGATGAGAGGAAGGTAGAGGTATCAGTTAGTAGACAGTGCAAAGGTAAATAGAAGTTATTGGAAGACAAAGATAATGGCTGAAGACAGAACAGCGTGGAGAATTCATGCGAAGACCTGCCGATAGGCAGACCACCGTGATGATGACGAGAGTCATTCCATACATTTTGTTGCCTCTATAGTCAAAACAGAGGTCAATCAATCAATCAATCTACGTCACGTTACTGAAATGTAAAATTGTGTTGAATGTTCCCTAAAACTGAAGGAAAATGTGAATGTTCACAGTGGCATCATATCAAAACAAATACACGTTTCCCAAATATTTACAAAGGAAAAAGCAGCATTATATTCTAATTTGATGTTATACAAAAATTTAAAATGGGGTTGTTATGATTTGGGTTCGTTAATACGTGAAGGAAACACAAAAACACCACACATTAAACATGGATTTATAAGGATCAGGTATTGTTGCTCAATTCTAACCAAGTTTTGTTGATCAGTCTTTATTTTATCTGCTTTGATAGAAGAATGATATAAATAGAAACAACATATTCCATAATTAAACTGTAGTCTCCAGAGTACATTTTCACTGAACTTCATGCGTCATATTTTCAAGTAGATCAGTTTTGTGATCTGCTACATTTGGTCTGGCTTCATAGGTGCAAATAGTTACTCCATGTCTGTGAACAGGTGTGAATTCACCACGTAAGCCAATGTAATATATTTTTGTAGTATCACTTCCAAAGTTCCGTGGAAAATGAATGGATAAATGAGTAACAGATGAGAACTTCACAACCCTGGAAAAAAAAAAAAAAAAAAGGTCATAAATGTTTCCAAATTAGAATGGGAAGGTGTTGTCCTCTGGGCTATCAGGCATGGTCATATTTAATTAATACAGATGTTTCATCAACTTTACGTCAGGACTTGTCAAGATAATTTGGTGGTTAGGTGAAAGTGACTTCTTCCTATATATGTGGGGGCCTGTGCATTCACTGTCTGGTCTGAGTTTTTAAAGAAGTGATACCAATACTATCTTTTCCTGATAGCCTGGAAGATGACAACTTTCCATTAAATGCTGACCATGCAAGCCAACAATAATTATATTAGATTTTTGATGACTTACACATTTTACTGTAGTTGAGTAACAATCATAGTTGTACAGCAGACTTTCATTCATTCATTCAACATTCAACATTCAACATTCATTCAAAGCTTAATGATCTGATGGTGACGAATTGCATTCAGGAATGAAAATAAAAATAAAACTCATGTTTATGCTTAGTTACATCTAAGTTTCGATTTTCTTTCAATTATCTACGTATTTTTATTTGATTTCATTATGTTAGCACCCTCACTTTTTTCGTTGTTCATTCATTGCATGTAAAGATGTCAGCATGTTCTCACAGAAAACTGATCAAGCTAATCATTGCAAGCTAAAATAAACTTTTAACGTTTCCAAACACAGTATCAGAGTCTGTCTAGTCTGACACACATGGGAGTGGGCCTTGTCAGATTATGGAGATCTGTCAGGTTACTGGATGCTAAATGAAAAAACAGAGTTATTTAAATGAAAGTACTTAATTACAAGATATTAGAATCTTGTATTTTGTTTTGAATCTTGTATTTTGTATAGAATGTTCTAATGAATTAGGATACATTTAATTTTTTCCTCTGTAGAGTATTTTATTTATTGAAAAAAGGAAGTCACTGTGTACTGCTAAGAGTAAATATTAAAAGAAAAACAACACTGCAGTTATAAACACACTTTAAATGAAAATGGCATTTTATTCAATGAACAACAATTTATAACCATGATTAATTTCTTTGAAGTCCATTTTCTGCTTCAATAGGTCTATACAATGAAAATGTCACCTCACGGGGGCTTGTTGTATTGGACTATTGGACGTGTCGGATTGGTGAAGTATCGGACTACAGAGACTCTACTGCACCGTTTATTATATACAGTCTAGCAGATGCCAAACACACATCATCGTCAGTAGATTTTTTTTTGCTGGTGGTTTAACGTCACACTAACACATCAAACGTTTTCGGCAATACAAGGATGGGAAGGAGCTAGGATGGGGAAGGTAGCAGCTGTGGTCTTAAGGCACAGCCCCGGCATTTTTCCTGGTAAAATGGGAACAACTTATGGGTCCACCTTTTCAATACAAAACAATGTTATAATGGTTGAATTGCAACATTTTAGTAATTAGGACTAGTTTCAACACCAATCTCTGCATCATCTTCGGCAAACAAATTGAGAACAGACAGACACATATATAATAACCACACAAGGTAATGCACTAGAACAATGTAACTCTATGTTTAAAATGATTGAAATGGGCTAAGAGTTAAAATGAGTGAACATAAACTAGAAGTTTGACAACACTGAGTTAAAATGTTAATATTCATTCTATAACAACATGTAATATTTTAAAATAGTTTGCTTATTGAAATCATTAAGAACTTGAGAGTTTGAATTTCCATCACAAAATGTTCGATAGATATTTTTTCACATATGAGTATGAAAGTCATGCTATTTGCTGATGACATCTGTATATGGGGAGATTCCAAGGAGGAACTTCAGGATCAGATCAAACAGTAACAGCTAAAGGATACGGCCTAAGATTCAGTCAGTGATGGTTATGCAAAGAAATAGTCAACCTGAAGGTTACATTGAAATAGAGGGTAAAAAACTCAAGATGTCCAAAAAATTCAAATATCTAGGAAGCCCTGGCAACCTTTTGCCATGCTTCGATCATCCGATGGCGATGTTCTTTTGCCCACATCAGTCATTGTGCCTTTTGATGGGTGTTAAGCAGAGGTACCGTCATGTGACGCTTGTTCAGATGGTTCTGGATAGTATGCCTCTCGCATGTCGTTCAGCACTAAATTGATGAGTGATCTGCTGCACTGTGGTCGGTCTATTCGTTCATGATCCAAGCTAGCTGACAGTGACCCCTATTATTAACGTGTCATACATGGTGACAGTTGATCCTGGTGGCAGTGGTTTTGCCCAAATCATCCATATACAGTTCACTCTTGACAAGGTATGGGTCTTGAAAAGCCCAGTGCCTGGACAACTTCAGAGATGGAGTGACCCATATGTCTGGTGCTGACAATCTGGCTGTGATCAAATGCGCCAAGGTCTCGTGTCTTAAAGATCCTGAAGTCAACTGTTTCTCATACAGGTCTGAAATTGGTGTTACATGCCACCCTCCAATTACATTCACTGGGCCAAGCACAGCACCATTTCCCCATTACAGCAGCTATCTCTAATTCAATTGCTTATGAGTATGTTGATTTAAATATGAGTATTAAATCTATACTAATATTAAACATACATACATTACCATAGACCGTTATGCCTTTCAGCGTTCAGTCTGCAAGCCTCTGTGAATTTACTAAGTGTCACCACAACCCTCTATTTGCAACAAGTGCTTTGACATCATTTAGTTCTATACCTCTTATCTTAAATTATTAGAAACCGAGTCTAACCATCGTAGTCTTGGTCTACTTCTACTTCTCTTACCCTCCATAACAGAGTCCATTATTCTCCTAGGTAACCCATCCTCCTCCATCAGCCTCGCATTACCCCACCACTCAAGCCGGTTTATGAGTACAGCTTCATCCATCGAGTTCATTCCTAAATTAGCCTTTCTCCCCTCATTCCGAGTACCCTCCTGCCACTGTTTCCACCTGTTTGTACCAGCAATAATTCTCGCTACTTTCATGTCTGTTACTTCTAACTTATGAATAAGATATCCTGAGTCCATCCAGCTTTCGCTCCCATAAAGCAAAGTTGGTCTGAAAACAGATCGATGCAAAGATAGTTTTGTCTGGGAGGTGACTTCCATCTTACCGAATACTGTTCATCTCAACTGCGAGCTTACTGCATTAGCTTTATTACACCTTGATTCAATCTCACTATATTACCATCCTGGGAGAACACACAACCTAAATACTTGAAATTATCGACCTGTTCTAGCTTTGCATCACCAATCTGACATTCAATTCTGTTGAATTTCTTACCTACTGACATCAATTTAGTCTTCGAAAGGCTAATTTTCATGCCATACTCATTGCAAATATTTTCAAGTTCCAAGATATTAGACTGCGGGCTTTTAGCATAATCTGCCATTAAGACCAAGTCATCAGCATAGGCCAGACTGCTTACTATATTTCCACCTAACTGAATCCCTCCCTGCCATTTTATACTTTTAAGCAGATGATCCATGTAACTACGAACAGCAAAAGTGAAAGATTACAGCCTTGCCAAACCTCTAACTACCCTGAATCAAGAACTCATTCTACCATCAATTCTCACTGAAGCCCAATTGTCAACATGAATGACTTTGATTGATTTTAATAATCTACCTTTAATTCCATAGTCCCCCCAGTATGACGAACATCTGTTTCCTCGGTACTCTGTCATATGCATTCTCTAGATCTACGAAACATAAACACAACTGCCTATTCCTCTCGTGGCATTTTTCAATTACCTGGTGCATACTGAAAATCTGATCCTGACAGCCTCTCTGTGGTCTGAAACCACACTGGTTTTCATCCAACTTCCTCTCAACGACTGATCGCACTCTCCCTTCCAAGATGCCAGTGAATACTTTGCCTGGTATACTAATCAATGAGATACCTCGATAGTTGTTGCAATCCTTCCGGTTCCCTTGCTTATAGAAAGGTGTAATTACTGCTTTTGTCCAATCTGAAGGTACCTTACAAACACTCCATGCTAATCTTACTACTCTATGAAGCCATTTCATTCCTGCCTTCCCACTATTCTTCACCATTTCAGGTCTAATTTCATGTATTCATGCTGCTTTATGACAATGGAGTTTATTTACCATCCTTTCCACTTCCCCAAGCGTAATTTCACCAACATCATTTTCCTCCTCCCCATGAGCTTGGCTGTTCGCAACACCACCAGGAAGATTTTCTTCTACGTTGAGAAGATGTTCAAAATATTCTCTCCACCTCTCCAGTGTTTTCCTGGGATCTATTATGAGTTCACCTATATTACTCAAAACACTGTTTGTTTCCTTTTTCCCTCCCTTCCTAAGATTCTTTATTATTGTCCAGAAAGTTTTCCCTGCTGCTTCACCCAGCCTTTCCAGGTTATTACGAAAATCTTCCCATGACTTCTTTTTGGATTCAACAACTATTTGTTTCACTCTGTTTCTTTCATCTATGCACAAATCCCCGTCTGCCTCAGCCCATGTTTGGAGCCATTTCTGACAAGCCTTCTTTTTACGTTTACAAGCTGTTATCACTTCATCATTCCACCAAGATGTTCACTTTTTCCCATCTTTACACACAGTTTTTCCTAGGCACCCACTCTCTTTCTATATCCTGAATCTGCTTACTGTCTACTGTTTGAAACTTCTCACTAACCATATCCATGTACTTTTGTTTAATTTCCTTGTCCTGGAGATTTGCTACCCTTATTCGTTTGCAGACAGATTTCACTTTCTCTACCCTAGGCCTAGAGATACTTAGTTCACTACATATCAGATAGTTGTCTGTATCATCGAAAAATCCCTGGAAAACTCGTACATTCCTAACAGATTTCCTGAATTACATAAAATCAGCTTCATGGTCCGTATCACACTTTGATAGATTCACAATTAACCCTCTTAGTGCCAGGGACGGGTGCTCACAGTATGCCAAGAGTGCCAGACAGATTTAGAGAATTTTGCAGGTTCTCACACTTTGGACTAAATAGTTCACAAATGTTATAACTATGACTTGAAATTTTTATTGAATGTTAACAAGAATACACTCTTACTGCTGAACTAAATTAAAACACTAAAATTCTCTTGGGTATTTTGAAAAAAAAGAATTTCAAAAAAAATTTCAAATACCAAAATTTAAAAATCAGAAACACAACAGGAAAAAAAAAAACAGAAAATTTAACCCTATTTCAGATGAATAAACATGTAAAGTTTCACATTTTTATCTTGAGTATTTTAAGAGTTATGTACAGTGATATCGTAATATACAATTGGCATGGCCAACAATGGGATCGAACCTGGCACATGGGTTGTAGTCAGGGTGACCAGATGGTGATAGATTATCATTATTCACAAGATGAAAGATTCTCAAGATCAATTGGAATCTGTTCCTTGAGAACAGATTTCCAAACCATGGAATATAACACGAGTTTTTTACCCAATAAGAAAATAAGTTCGGCCATCTAGCTATACCCATTTCCAACAAAACAGCAATGAAAGCCTTCATTTCAATCAATGTAACCGGGCGCCACTGCTATGCTCTGGCATGTGGTGACAAGACATGATTTCTAATACACTGACTGACAGAGCAAATGCAACACCAAGAAGGAGTGGTCAGAACTTTATGCCAATTGCAGGCTAGACTGATGTCACTGAGGTATGCTCATGATGTGCAATGCGCCGCTGTGCTGCGCACGTAGCGAACGATAAATGGGACACGGCGTTGGCGAATGGCCCACTTCGTACCGTGATTTCTCAGCCGACAGTCATTGTAGAACGTGTTGTCGTGTGCCGCAGGACACGTGTATAGCTAAGAATGCCAGGCCGCCGTCAACGGAGGCATTTCCAGCAGACAGACGACTTTACGAGGGGTATGGTGATCGGGCTGAGAAGGGCAGGTTGGTCGCTTCGTCAAATCGCAGCCGATACCCATAGGGATGTGTCCACGGTGCAGCGCCTGTGGCGAAGATGGTTGGCGCAGGGACATGTGGCACGTGCGAGGGGTCCAGGCGCAGCCCGAGTGACGTCAGCACGCGAGGATCGGCGCATCCGCCGCCAAGCGGTGGCAGCCCCGCACGCCACGTCAACCGCCATTCTTCAGCATGTGCAAGACACCCTGGCTGTTCCAATATCGACCAGAACAATTTCCGGTTGATTGGTTGAAGGAGGCCTGCACTCCCGGCGTCTGCTCAGAAGACTACCATTGACTCCACAGCATAGACGTGCACGCCTGGCATGGTGCCGGGCTAGAGCGACTTGGATGAGGGAATGGCGGAACGTCGTGTTCTCCGATGAGTCACGCTTCTGTTCTGTCAGTGATAGTCACCGCAGATGAGTGTGGCGTCGGCGTGGAGAAAGGTCAAATCCGGCAGTAACTGTGGAGCGCCCTACCGCTAGACAACGCGGCATCATGGTTTGGGGCGCTATTGCGTATGATTCCACGTCACCTCTAGTGCGTATTCAAGGCACGTTAAATGCCCACCGCTACGTGCAGCATGTGCTGCGGCCGGTGGCACTCCCGTACCTTCAGGGGCTGCCCAATGCTCTGTTTCAGCAGGATAATGCCCGCCCACACACTGCTCGCATCTCCCAACAGGCTCTACAAGGTGTACAGATGCTTCCGTGGCCAGCGTACTCTCCGGATCTCTCACCAATCGAACACGTGTGGGATCTCATAGGACGCCGTTTGCAAACTCTGCCCCAGCCTCGTACGGATGACCAACTGTGGCAAATGGTTGACAGAAAATGGAGAACCATCCCTCAGGACACCATCCACACTCTTATTGACTCTGTACCTCGACGTGTTTCTGCGCGCATCGCCGCTCACGGTGGTCCTACATCCTACTGAGTCGATGCCGTGCGCATTGTGTAACCTGCATATCGGTTTGAAATAAACATCAATTATTCGTCCGTGCCGACTCTGTTTTTTCCCCAACTTTCATCACTTTCGAACCACTCCTCTTTGGTGTTGCATTTGCTCTGTCAGTGTATCTGTGTGTCTCTGTAGTTATGAGGTTCCATAACTGAGCTGTGAAAAATAAAATAAAAATACGCTATAGGTTTGTGTCTGACGAAGGGGCGTGTCTCGGGCCAGGAGTATCATAATAATCACGTGAGGGTTGGTATTTTGCATCTTGACCTAATTGAATTTCACGGAAAACATGAAATTTTTGCTGTTGGGTATTGTTACAGCCATCATCATCAGTACTGTCACTGAGACGGTCATTATCACTTTCAATATGTCGGACAATGAGCACGTGGTTGAGTGTTTACAGAAAACTCGCCGTTATCACTCCAAATAACACTTTCACTTTCCCCTTCCTCACTTGTTGGAGGAGTGAATTCCCTATCCGAGTCTTCATCATCCCCTTCTTTACTAAAAATTATTAAGATATACAGCCAGTTCGTCATCGTTAACAAAATAACTTCTCCCGCTAGTCGCCATTTTACTCATGCGGCATGGAGATCATACGTCGTAGATGAACACGGATTTTAGAAATTCAATGCATGATAACGAATGAATTTACGCTCTATCTAGCAACGTACTTAAAATCTAATGACAATTCTCTATGGACGTATATACAAAACAACGATATATCGTTGTCTGGCTCTCTACGGGTTAAGAATTTGTTTATTTTCAACCTAGTCAACACAATGATTGCTTAAGACAACTTAATGGTTGAAAGTGGTACATGTTTCGTATATTATCAACATCTTCAACCACGTAACACTGTTTAGATGAAAAATACATAAATTGCCAAATTACAAATGCTTTAGAGGAAGTGTACTTTGTCAATTTATGTATTTTTCATCTAAACAGTGTTATGTGGCTGAAGATGTTGATAATATACAAAACATGTGCCACTTTTAACCATTAAGTTGCCTTAAGAAATCACTGGATCAACTGGGTGGAAAATAAATTCCTAATTGTGAGATTTCCTGAATTCGAAGTCAGTTAAGATATAGTCTATTATGGATCTGGTACCCCTAGCTTGCCATGTATAGCAGTGAATAGCCTTATGCTTGAAGAATGTATTCGTAACTGCTAAACCCATACTAGCACAGAAATCCAGCAAACGCTTCCCATTCCCATTAGCTTCCATATCTTCCCCACATTTACCAATCAACCTTTCATATCCTTCAGTTCTATTTCCAACTCTCGCATTGAAATCGCCCATTGTCACTATCCTATCCTTGCTTTTGACCCTGATACGATGTCACACAAAGCTTCACCAACTTGTCAAATTCATTCTCATCTGTACCCTCACATAGTAAATGCACTGAGACAATTCTCATCCTAATTCCTCCAACTGGCAAATTTACCCAAATCATTTGCTCATTTACGTGCCTAACAGATACTATGTTGCGTGCAATAGTATTCCTGATGAACAACCCTACCCCACACTCGGCCCTTCCCTTTTTAACACCCGTCAAGTACACTTTATAATCTCCTATCTGTTCCTTGTTATATCCCCTTACCCGAATATCACTTACTCATAGCACATCCAGATGTTGTCGTCTTTGCTGACTCAGCAAGTTCTACTTTCTTTATTCCATAAGCCCCATTAATATTGATAGCTCACCATCGAATTCCATTTCGTTTGCCAAGTACTAATATTATAAAGACAAAAAATTTGTATGTTTGTAATGGATAGACTCAAAAACTATTGAACCGATTTTAAAAATTACTTCACCTATAGAAAGCTACATTGCCAGCGAGTAACATGGGCTGTATTTATTTTTCAAAACAATTCGAAGGGGGGAGGGCAACAGGGGGGCGATATAAAAATAAGACTAACATTGGCAAAATCAAATTTTGTCATACAGGGACGAGACAAAGCTCATTTTAAGCACCTTGACGAAAAGAACAAAACATGGTAAGCCCTATGGGCCTGAAAACCATGTTTTAAGGTCCTAAAACCAATCGTGATGGAGATATTGGCACCACACTACCCCTGCTCTAGGAATCCGATAAGAAAATGAACTGCCATAACCATGACGTCATCTCCTGGATTCTACAGTAGTGAGATTATCTACAATATATCACCAACACCTAACATGTTACAGACGTTAAAATTGGTACTTGGAATCTCCTTTAAACATAAATTAACACAAATTTTTGGAAAATCCACTTAAGGGGTGAAATAATAAAAAAGGCGGGTGAATTTTTAAAATTAGTATCTTCTTCTTCAACTGCTTTTCCCATACCTGTGGGGTCGCGGGTGCGAACTGTGTCGCAAATGTGAATTTGACCCTGTTTTATGGCTGGATGCCCTTCCTGATGCCGACCCTATGTGTAGGGATGTAATTTCTATTGCGTGTTGCTGTTGTGGTTGGTAAAGTGGTGTGTTGAGTGATATGAAAAGGATAGTCTTGGGACAAACGCAAACGACCTGTCCCCGAGCCAGAAGAATTAATCACACGCGATTTAATTCCCCGACTTAGCTCCGAATCGAACCTGGAACCCTGTGAACCGAAGACCTCAACACTGACCACTCAGCAAAGGAGTGGGGTGGTTTTCAAAATGAATGTATCTACTGTATATCTCATAAACTTAACATGTTACAGACGTGAAAACTGGTATTTGTAATTTACTTTAAGAATAAAGAAACGTGTACCGTACTTTTTGTTTTCGGAAAATCAATTTAAGCTGGAGATTGAAAATAAGTGAAGAAGGGGATACTTATATCTCAAAAACCAAGATGTTACAGACGTGAAAATTGGTATTTGGAATCTCCTTTAAGAATAAAGAAACCCTTTCTTTTACTTCAACTTAAAAGAGGACTGTTTCTCACATGCAGAGTTCCATGCCGCATGTTCCAGATTTAGCTCTGCCAGTAGCTTGGTTGTCTTAGCCCCTAAAGGCAATGAATGCCACAAACGTGGTTTACAAAGAGGTTCTGGAGTAAAAGAAATGCAATTTAGGGATTTTTACATAATTAATTTTTATCAACTTACAAAATCCTCGTGAGCGAAGCCATGGGTAACAGCTAGTATTTTCTACAATGATTTTCTTTTCCCCAGCATTTCCTTGCCAAAAAATAATGACTTAAGTGTTATTCATATAGGTATTACAGTCAGATATTAAGGAATAAACAGTTATTATTGCTGCTGTATATTTTCAAGACTGGAAAGTCCATTTCACTGGAAAAAACCATGTCTAAACCAACTGCTGTAAGTCAAATAAATTGTACATATATATTTAATTTGGAAGTCACAAAAATAAAGTATTATAATTTTAGTTAAGTAAATAGGTTAAAGCATTTGGGCTTTCTGGACATGCTGATCAACTGAAGAATGTCTACACACTGAGGACTACTCAATACAAACAAAATAAAGTAGGGATTAGGAGGAATTCTATTTCAAGGCATTTTATATTATTTTAGAAATGTTTTCAACTATTAGTCTACCAGCTTGCTTAATTTACCTGTTTTAAAATATCCATGAATATTTTGCATTTCCTTTCACAAAGACTGAAGGTGTCCCTACACACTCAGGTTTTTAATCAAGTCTGTCTGTACAGGCGGTTTGCACAATTTTACCAGCACAAGTTGGTTTTCCCTACACACTCCATTTTATGTGCACCAGCATTTCATTTGTTTGTCGCGATGTCAATCCTGGCCTTGTGTATAAACAAAGTTGAAGCATGTAAATGGCAAATGCAAGAAGAGATTGAATAAGAGCTGGCTACTGAAGTGAAAAGTAGTCTCACATAAATTTGCTGTCTCAGCTTCGGCTAGAATCAAGCAACTGGTACAATTATCTATGAATAGACGAATAGAAATATATTGAATTACTAAGCTTAGTTACTCCTTGCACTGAAAACGAGACATATGTATGAGAGCTTCTGTAAGTCCTCACGAAAAGTTAACAGCTATGCTCCAATTCCTAGCAATGGGGAGGAAATATGAAGATATCAAAATTTCAACCATTATTTCACCTCAAGCATTTCAGCTAATAATACCAGAGACCTGCAGAGCAGTATACACAGTTATAAGAAAAAACCTACCCAAAGGGTAAGATCCATAGTGTGGTTACGTGTAATATTTAATAAAGGCTACAGTAGACCAATTCAAAATACGAGTCCCCATGAAAGGTTAACAGAGGATGGTTGCCTAAGTGTACTGTGTCTTAAAACAATAATCACCACCACCACCTCCTTACTAGAGGTTAACAGCTATGCTTTGATTCCTATGAAGATATCAAATTTAAAACAATTCTTTCCCAACAAGCACTTCAGCTACTAATACCAGGGACATGACAGTTCTTTGGAGTATAAATATCTTCCATGCCACTTCCTGATCTTTTCGATTCCACTACCCTCTTTAGTTCTTTTCTATAATTGCTATGCAAATTGCTGATTTTTCTCTTTATACCATGATCAGTGTCTGGATCATCTTTCTTTAAATGACATACATATTTCTAATAAGCTGCTGCCTTTTTCTGTCTGTCGCAAATGTGACTCATCTCAGTACATCTGTAAAAATTTCATCAAAAACTCCTTCGAATGCACCCAGGAATCGGTCATTTCATAAGCAGTGGCATCCATAACTTTTGAGAATGACAAACTGGTCTGGTAGACAGCAATGACAAAACTGAGTGTCTGACCTGAGGATCATCCCTACATGCTCCAGTGTGCCTGAATGAGTCTCGTTTGTGAAGGTAAAATTTCTATTACTGTTTGATTTTGTGCGGGTCTAAAAAAATCACTGCACAGTAACTCAGGTACCATCCGTACACACTCCATTTTACTCGCACAAGTCATACTTGCACAGGTAAAATGGATGGTAAAACTGAGCGTGTGGGAACCCCTTAAATCATTAAGCCCCTTGTCTATACTTTTGCTATAAAGAATATACAAAATATGAAAGTCTTACCTAGTGGAATACTCTAATGTTCCAGTGCTATCAGGCTGTAACTCAAACTCTTGATCAGGAACAACACAAGCATCATCAAATGTCATTGATGGTCGATTCTTATACCTGAGAAGATAAATACTATATTAACAGAGAAAGAAACTATTCTTTACCATCTAACCTCATTTCAACTCAGTTACCAATTTCCTGAGAAAAAATCGATCAATATGTAGATTCTAGTAAGCGTCATGAGAAAATAACTTAAGAAGTGTCTGCAAATTAAATCAGGAACATTCAAGACCTCTAAGCCTTTTCAGTAACTGTGAAATTACCAGCATTTCACCCCATTGTGGCAGTGATCTCATCAGATTGCCACACCTCTCCAAGACCCTGGTGGCTAGTGCACCATTGAGACACCACTTCAAGCTTCCTATGTAGAACAAGGCAGGGACAGTTCACTACAGGAAGTACTGCGCACTAGCTGCCAGAGTCGTGGAAAGGTGTATCAACCCAACTGGTGATCCCACTGCCACACTGGGGCAAAACACTGGTAACTGCATGACTAGAAAGGCCTAAAAAAGCTTGAAGGTAATTAACATTTGAACGTGCGATTAGTTTCATTTTATCGAGATTTTAATGTAGCACAACAAGAATAAATTAAAACAACTGGCTACTAGATCTTACGATAGTAAATTGAAAAATCTGAGAGGAGTGTTTTGAGGCAACAAAGTTACATAGTTCCGACAAATTTATGGTTCCGCATTCAACAGATAGTGAAATGAAACAGACATTTTATTAGGTTTCAAGAATGTATTATTTAACAACAACTCAAAGAAAATGGTTTTAATGACTGAACATTATTCACTTAAAATAATTATTTCAAGGTGATCCTAATTAATGCTATCATTTATAAACTTCAAGAATGAACTTTCTTTACCCAAGTTAATTATATCAAGAAGAGATTTTATTAATTTGTTGCTAATAAGTTTGACACAACCTATTATCAATTTATTGATTATTAAATGCAGATGAGAGTCCACTTTGACAAGTATCCAAGGAAATGATAGGCCGTTCGTTTACTTTGATTTTAAAAGTTTATGTGGCCAGTCTATGCAATCTTTCACTTCCTCTCTTAATTATTACAGGGGAATTCCTCAATGCAGTATTATTGGACCTTTGTGTTTTCTTATATATATATATATATATATCAATGACTAACAGTAGCCTCCTTTTCACAGAGCTCTTCATCCCTTTGTAATTAAACCTAGGAAGGAATTCGCTCTTGAAATCCGTCCAGTTTAAATTTAAACCCTTCAAGTTATTCCACGAAGTAGCGGCTTACACCTTTAACCGTGGTGTGGTGAGTTCAACGAAGATGTCCTCCGGTAGATTGGTCCTTCCTAGTAGACTGAGTTCCATTTTCTAGAAATATAGCCACCCATTCAGTCACTCTTCTTTCTAGTCCAATAGCACTCATGTTTGCCAGTAGTCTCCCATAATCTACCCTATCAAATGCCTTAGATAGGTCAATCACAATACAGTCCATGTGACCTCCTGAACCCAGGTAATCTGCTACATCTTGCTGGAATACTACAAGTTGAGCTTCAGGAAATGCTGAGCCAGGCATCAAAGGAGAACACCAGTATTCTTTAAGGTAACTTATGTATTAAAATAGGTAATAATTTACATTAAATAAAATTTGAAAATATTTAAAATGTTTTGTAAAAGAAGGAAAATTTTAAAGTATGAGTAAACAGATCAGTAATAATATAAATAAAATCTCTGAAAATAAATCGATGAAATTAAAATAAATATAGGTATTTAAAATTACATTTTTTCTGCTGTATGCATATTAATATGAGTTTAAGGTAGAACATGTAATTAATAGTATATAATCTATTATTTACCTGTACATATGATGTATAAATACAATGCAGTATTGTGCAACACACGGTAATAGTATTTTTGGCTCTAGAGAGTTACAGAAAATTCCTGTCATTGTAAATAGGTTACTGGAGACTCTCGAAATTACGAGAAAACATGTCATATTCTTCTAGAAGCCTGGCCAGGCAACGTATATAAAGAGGCAGTTTTGGGAGTCGATCAGAGATGTTTTAGCGAGTTATGAGCACAAGTTGTTAATAGAGTATGTGAATTTGTTACGTTGGCAGTTGGTTGAGATGCAAGTGTGCAGTCTCCAGTGTTCTTCTTCTTCTGCTTCTTCGTAGTAGTGTTTGTTCATGATGGCAGTTTATTAGTGTGTGTGTGTATATAATATGTAAATAATATGTATAAATAAAAACAGTGTGCACAACTGACAGCATCGTGTGTGTGTGTGTCTTTGTGGTAACAACATTGGCGGCCATGACAAGGACTAAAAAAATAATTTTCGGTAGTGATACAAGTGTAAATGTATCAGAACAAAATGCAAGTGATACTGGAAGATATGTCTGTACAACTTAAAAGACGAACTCGCAAAGAGAAATCTTCCAACGAACAGCGAGAAGAAATCATTGAAGATGCCATTACGAGTCTCATCGAAAACGGCGATCCCGAAAAGTTTTTTACTGAGGCGGACAAAACACCAGACTCATCATCAGAAGAAGAGGTAAATATAACTAAAATGTTTTCCAACTTAATGAGCATGATGCAGGCACTCACTGACAAAATCTCGCCATTGATTCACGAGTGAATTCCAACTTAACAGACCAAATTTTGAAAGTCAATGACAAACTTTCAGAAAAAATTTCAGATGTCAAAAGCAGCCTAACAGAACAGATTGCAGACCAAATTTTGAAAGTAAATGACAAACTTTCAGACGAAATTTCTCAAGCCTATTCAGTTTTAACCAGACAAATATCACAGGTGTACATGCAGGTTTACAAAGTAGAACAGTGCCTAGAATCGAAAATTTCAACCATAGATGAAAAAAATTCGCAGATGAATTCCCAAATTAGTGACGTCACAAATCAATTAACACAGCAGATATTGGACATCAGGTCAAAACTGGGCCAGGTGGAGCAGAATGATAGTAGGGTAAACCAGCTGGAAGGGGACATCTCAAACCTCAAGGAGGAGGTGGAAACACAGGTTTCGGGCATAAAACAACAAGTCGAGGGGAGAATTTCGACCATCAAGGGAGATGTGCAGATTATGAGAGAAAGCATCCTTCATGCGGTAAAAGAGAGATTAACTCTAATAGGACCTACTGCCATGCCTCTAACCCCCTCAAACCTAACCGACAACACAGGACACCTGACCCAAAGGTGATTATAGAGAGATTGAGAGCCTTCCGGAATTCCACGGGTGACTGGAAGAGAACCCGACTAGGTTAATCGAGGGATCGGTCAGTCTACTAGGAAGGACTAATGTACAAGAGGACATTTTCGTTCAACTCGCCAGACCACGGTGAAAGGTGTAAGCCGCTACTTGGTGGAATAACTTGAAGGGTTTAAATTTAAACTGGACAGATTTCAAGAACAAATTCCTTCCTAGGTTTAATTCTGAAGGGGTGAAGAGCTCTGTGAAAAGGAGGTTACTGAATGATGCACAACCCACTGGCATGAGATCTAGCGCATTCGTCCTCCAGAAGTACCAGCTCCTCACAAGCGGCTACACCCGGAAGGAAGCGAGAACGAGATCTTACCAGACATAGTAGAGCTACTCCACGATAAGATTAAACCCCTAGTGAAGGTATCACAACCAAGATCCTTTGATGATCTGCATAGAATCCTCACCCAGTTGGAAGAACACAAGAACAAAGCCATGGAAGAGACCAGCTTGGTTAGGAAATTCTACCAGTGTGGAAGAACAGGACACCTGAAATGCCCCACTCTGGCGTCGGAGAAACTAGGTTCCCCCATTCTGGATTAAGGGGGGATGGGACCGGGAACAGAAAGGTGCCTCAAGACTGACAGACAAGCAGTCCTGGACAAGTAGGAGGAGGATTGGTCAGATTGTAAGCAGAACAGACCAACCTCGTCCAGCTATCATCTTGAGGATAGGCAACGAGAGCTTTTTAGCCATACTCGACAGCCAAGCAAGCCATTCATTTGTAAATGGGACCGTTGCCAGATTACTACCGCCTATGAAATCTCACCATCTCGGAAAGGTACTGGGAGCAGCAGATGGGATAACCTCTTCCATCCAAGGACAGACTAACCTAACCGCTAAATGCATGGACCTGCCTATTGTAATTAACTTTGCAGTGATTCACAACTTAATAACTGACATTATATTAGGTCATGACTTTCTGGTAGAATACAAGATGATCCTAGACTATGCAGCTCATGAAGTCTTTTTGGCAAAAGAGACGTCTGAGGGTCGCCTGGCACAATGGAAATCTCCGGACTCGCAGGGATGCAGAAGTCAACGTAGACCTGGGAGATATCCAGCTAACGCATCCTCAACTAAGTGAAGAAGAGGAGCTGAGAGCGCCTTAAAGGACTTTCCGGAAGTCCTCACCAATAAAATAGGATGGACCACCACTGTAACACACAACACTGAATGCAGCACTTCCTCACCCATCAAGCAAAGTCCATATCCAATCAACGCGGACAAGGGCAACTTTGTCATTCAGAAGATTCAAGAGATGAAAGGGCAAGGTCTCATCGAACCCTCTATGTCCTGTTGGGCTTTGCCTATCGTCCTACCGAAAAAAAGAATGGGGAGTATCGACTGTGAGTGGACCTTCGCAAGTTGAACGAGAAGACCGTTAGTGACGCCTACCCCAAGCCTGACCTGAAAGACTCGCTGAAACAAGTGGGTCTAGGATTTTCAGCACGCTGGATCTCAGCTCCGGATACTGGTAAGTGGAAGTCGAGGAAAGTTCTAGACCACTGACCGCCTTCATGACACCGAGAGGATTGTACCAGTTTACACTAATGCCTTTTGGATTGAAGAATGCTCCCGCAACATTCATGCGACTTATGGATAAGGTATCGTCAGGATATGTTGGATGTTTTTTGCAAAGGATATCTCAACGAAATCTTAATCCACAGCAAGAATTTTCAATAACACCTTTTCCACCTGAAGAAAGCGCTGGAACAACTGAAAATTCATGGACTGACCTGCCAACTGGAGAAGTGCCACTTTGCCCAGTCCCGTGTACAATATCTTAACCTCATCCTAACATCTGAAGGCTTAGAAAGGCAACTGGAGAAGACTAGAGCTATCAAGAAAGTGGAACGCCCGCGGACCAAGTGACAAGTTCGTCAGTTCCTTGAGTTGTGTGGATGGTATAGCAGCTTTGTGCCACACTTTGAAGAGAAGGCAATACCACTCACCGCTCCACTCCATAACAACTGCCCATGCCGATGGACCAGCAAGGAAAAGGCAGCATTCCAAGGCATTAAGGCTGCGATATGCAATGCTCCCGGTTTAGCCCATCCCGACCCTCAACGGAAGATGTCCCTGCAGATGGATGCCAGGGACTCCGGACTAGGAGCAGTGTTATTCCAGGAGAGAAGTGAAGGCGGAAGGGACATCATTGAGTATGCCAGCAGAAAGCTAGATCCCACCGAACAACGCTAATGCACTGCCGAGAAGGAGGCCTAAGCCGTGGTGTGGGCCATGGGCAAATTCAGAGGCTACTTGGAGGGAAGGAAGTTCCAGCTATACACCGATAATGCAGCTCTCAAATGGTTGAACTCTGTCTCTCGCTTGAAAATAAACTGATGTGATGGGTTCTGTTGATCACAGAATTTGATTTTGATGTGTGTCACATCCCAGGACCGACTAACATAGGAGCAGACAGTTTATCTAGGCACCCGGCAATGGAACCTGAAGCTAAAAGCACCATTGTCGAGAGGGAGTTCCCACGAAAACACCAGAGTGAGCCTAAGCAACCTGTCCATATGACCATCAAGAAGGAACTTGATCTGGGAGTAATCAAGCAATGGCAAGGACAAGACATGTCATGTAGGACCATGACACAGTGGATTAGGAGACTGAACACCGATAATCGACCCGTCGAGGGAATTCAAGATGTGCTACAAGAATTTCCAGGTTGATGGAGGACTCTTGATGTACAGATCTCACCTCTCTGACACGCCTGCAGTAGTGGTAATCCCTACATACCACACGACGGACATCCTCAAGAAGATCCATGACAGCACTAAAGCCAGACATCCAGGAGGTGAAGAGACATATCAGTCTATCCGACGAAGATTCTTCTGGGTCAACACGCGGAAAGACATCCTGGACTATGTGAAGAGGTGCTACATCTGCGCCTGCACCAAGGCAAGCAATAGGAAGGCAAATTCCAGTCAGCGAGGAAGACAGCCGCAACACCCTTGGGAGGCCATAGGTCTAGAACACCAAGGGGTAAAAAAAGGACTCCTAGTAATCACAGACCTCTTCACAAGATGGATCGAGGCCTTTCTGATACCAGAAGCCATGAAGGGACGCATCACCAGTCTTCTGCAAGATGAGGTATTCAGCCACTACGGTTATCCCCAGTGCATTCTGTCAGACAACGGGAGTCAGTTCATGTCAAGGAAGTGGCAGCAAATGATGAATGAATAGGGTATGGAGCACTGGACCACCCCACTGATCTCTATACATGGATGGCTGGTAGCTTGGGTAGCAGTAAGCCGAATAGAAGATGACTGGCGTAGTAAGATGGCAGCGAGCGCACGGTGCAGTAGACCACGAGGAGAGCGCTTGCTTTGTTTATGCTTTGTACAGTGACGCCAGGCCTCCTGATTGTAGTTCCACGGGTGTTCTGTGCTGTATTATTGCAATAACCCACACATTTACAAAGGTAAGATGAAATACATCAATGAAAAATCACTAGTTCAGATGTATCACTCGCTGAACTAAAACCACATGTTACTTCTGCATGTTAGTAAAATATAAACAAACAAGGAAGCCATGCATGTACTACTACGATTAACACAAATACGAATTTCTAAATGTAAATAATACAAATACATAATATATTTAAACTATCAAAGTATACATGTGTGGCAGATATAAATTGAGTACTACTTGGCAGAGGTACAACATTCTCTCCGTCAGTTCCCAATGTCCTTCTGCTTTGAATGAACATGTCCCTAGATTTTTAATTATTCCAATGCGCTGTTAATTGCGATTTAAAACTGATTATATTATCATTGCTTCCCTATAAGGAGAGCTCTAGGATGGGTACACCAACATAGCGGACCGCGCGCTCAACTTGGCGTACTTTCTTCTACAGGGGAAAGCTGCCATCAGCGATCCATGTATAGAGATAAGTGGACCACCCCTATCTACAACCCAATGGCCAATCCAACGGAACGACGGAACCAGGAGCTAAAAAGGATTCAACGAGTCCACCTAATAGACAAGGAATATCAACTGTGGCACCGTCGGATAATGCAGTCACTCTTTGCCCTGCGACGACGCACCAACTGTGTCACTGGCTATTCCCCAGCGGAGCTGTTCCTTGGCCAACAGCTATACGGCACCGAGGATTTGGAAATTCATCCACCACCCACTTCTGTTCAAGATGATGCAGCTGTTTCCCTAGCAGAGTAGCAACATAAGCAGTAGCAGGACATGAAGGAAAAGCAAGCTTTGGCCGAGAAGAGATTCCTGACCCAGGCCAAGGCTCAAGATGTCGAAGAGACCCAGATCATCCTACCAGGCCAACAAGTACTGCGACGTAACAACCCAGTCAATAATAAGATTGGGGGGTGTCAAGCAGGTCTGGCACCTAAGTGAGTTGGTCCTGTCGAGGTGGATACGCAGCTGGTCCATGGGGTCTACATACTAAAGACCAACCCTCCTGTCAAGGTCCACGCATTGGAGTTGCGGCGAGTCACCAAACCGCTGCGCATACAGAGCAAGCCTGGTACTGCCACATGGTCCACCTGGAGGAGAGGCTACTAATGACACAGCCCAATCTGGTCATTAGGAGAACGCATCAACTACCACCAAGGAAGAGGCTGGCGGCGAGGCGACACCGATCCCCGACGCAGCACGATCCGGTCAAGAGGAGGAGAACACATCTAGCGACATCGAGGAACAGAGAAGATATAATCTACGACCAAGGCAAAGTCGACGAGTGCGACAGACTGTTGAAATTGTTTCAAGTTATAGGGGGGATGTTGATGCAAGTGCAATGGTCTAGTATAACTTGGAAACAATATTCTCTAACCCATGGGTAAATAATGAAAATATCGAGCTTGATTATTATTATTATTATCATTATCATCATCATCATCATTATGACTTGTGAGGTGTGGCTATGGAGTTGATTACATCATCATCATCATCATCATCTAAATCCT
Organism: Anabrus simplex; assembly: GCF_040414725.1. Taxonomy (NCBI): domain Eukaryota; kingdom Metazoa; phylum Arthropoda; class Insecta; order Orthoptera; family Tettigoniidae; genus Anabrus; species Anabrus simplex. Next base: position 180,408,580 of record NC_090271.1, on the reverse strand, counting down.
GCGATCCTTTTCATCTCTCCATAACCTTGGCATCCCATCATCTCAACTACCTCTTCAATGATCTTCCGTGGTTTCCCTCTGCCTTTCTTTCCCATCACCTTGCCTTCGAACAAGTTCTTTATGAAGTTATTATGCCGGAGAATGTGACCGAAAACTGATGCTTTTCTCCTTTTTATCGTTGTTATTAAATGTCTCTGGGTGTTTATTTCTCTAAGCACTGCTTCATTAGTTTTCTTCTCAATCCAGCTAGTTCTTGTCATCTTCCTCCATAGCCACATTTCCACTGCCTCTAGTCGTTTCACGTCCTCCTTCAAGAGAGTCCATCCTTCACAGCCGTATAGCAGCACACTCCAAATGAACGTTTTGATAAATAATTTCTTTTGTTCAGTATTTAAGGATTTATTAGTTAAGAGCTGCTTCTTCTCCTCAAAGGCTTTCTTACACAGGGAAATCCTTCTTTTTATTTCCACAGTGCATCTGTTGTCATCGGTAATAACTGATCCTAACTAGCAGAACTTGTGCACCTGTTTTATTAAAATATTTCCAATTCTGAGCTGTGCCTCTGGCTTCATTTTAGATTTGCTTACAACCATAACATTAGGTTTTTTTTATTTACATTAATGTTAAGTTGGAAATCTTTTAAGATGGATGTTAATTTGTTGAGCATGATCTGCATGTTCTTCTCATTGTCAGCCAGAAGTGCAATATCGTCGGCAAATCTAATACAACCGGGCGAGTTGGCCGTGCGCGTAGAGGCGCGCGGCTGTGAGCTTGCATCCGGGAGATAGTAGGTTCGAATCCCGCTATCGGCAGCCCTGAAGATGGTTTTCCGTGGTTTCCCATTTTCACACCAGGCAAATGCTGGGGCTGTACCTTAATTAAGGCCACGGCTGCTTCCTTCCAGCTCCTAGGCCTTTCCTATCCCATCGTCGCCATAAGACCTATCTGTGTCGGTGCGACGTAAAGCCCCTAGCAAAAAAAAAAAAATCTAATACAGTGTACAGTTGTTCCATTTATTTTAATGCCAGGTGTTTTGGATTTAAAAATTTTCATGGCTTCAATGTACAGATTAAATAGAAATGGTGATAAGGAACACCCGTCTTACTCCTTTCCTGATTCTCACCTTGCATACTTTATCATTACTTTCGATGTTTATTCTTTGATTGATGTAGAGGTTAAGTATTGCTTTTCTGTCTTTCCAGTCCAAATGAATGTCCTTCATAATTTCGAACAGCCTTTTCCAATGAACATTGTCAAAAGCTTTTTCCAGGTCTACAAAAGCTCCAGACTTCTCTCCAAGATGGTTTTAAGTGCTATAATAGCTTCTCTTGTTCCTACTCCTTTCCTGAACCCAAACTGATCATCATCTATTAGTATTATTATTTACACAGTTATGTCCGGAATTTATTTGGTATAAATCGTGACCGTATTATTTATGAGGTTATGTCATGAAACATCTGCTGTATTAATATGAGTTTATTTAAGGTAGAATTAATTAATAGTACTGTATATAATTTGTTATTTACCTGTACATATGATATATAAATACAATGCAACATTGTGCAACACACGGTAATAGTATCTTTGACTCTAGAGAGTTACAGAAAATCCCTTTCATTGTAAAAAGGTTATTGGAGCTCTCAAAATTACGAGAAAACATGTGTCATAGTCTTCTAGAAGCCTGGCCTGGCAACGTATATAAAGAGGCAGTCCTGGGAGTTGATCGGAGTTCTTTTAGTGAGAGTTATGAGTGCAAGTCGTTAATCAATTATGCAAATTTGTTACGTTGGTAGTTTGTTGACATGCAAGAGTGCAATCTCCAGTCTTCTTCTTCTGCTTCTTCATGATGGCAGTTTATTAGTTTGTGTGTGAATAACATGTAAATAATTTGTAAATAAAAACAGTGTATACAATTGACAGCATCATGTGTGTGCATCCTTGTGGTAACAACAGACTCTATGGTCTTATTTAATATATCTAGGGAGAATTTCAGGGTAAGAATGCCAGAAGCAGGCTGATATTGGAGTACATCAACCAGATAACGTAAGGCACTGGCTGCCTGACCTATAGCACTCTCAAAAGGAGGGCTGAAAGCAGAGAACCGTGGCAAGTTGCTGCCAACCAACCTGCAGTTGATGACAGAAGAAGAAGCCTTGTATAGACACTAAGCATTTGTACCAATCATCATAATATAAAAGTAATCCATTTAAAAATATTTGTACATGGTGGAACGTAATTTCATTCGCAAAAGTATATTTTTTATTCCAACTGCAAAATCTTTCAGAATTTCAAACTGATAAACTATCTCTCATATGCCAGTTTTTCAGGAAAACCTTCTGATAGAGGCTAGTTTCATAGGCAGCAAGAATTTCATGATGATCAGGGCCTGCAAGAAGAGTTGGCGACATGTCACGTCAACAATATTCACGGCCAACTTCCAGTAAATCAGACATCACTTTCTGTAGGATTCAATAATGAATGTCCTTTAAAATGATATAAACATCCAATATTTTTCTGCAATTTGTTTTGCTTGTTCACAAAGCATCCATTTCCACCTTTCTTCTTTCAATGAAAAATGTGACTCTTGCAAGTGGTAGAAATCTTGTCTATTTTTTGTAATAATGTTTTACAGTATATTAGCTAGAATGTTACGTTCTACAATATCATCCATTGTCCTTCTTTCTTACACTTTTCACTACTTGAATTTACTACTTCAAATTTTTACATGCACTGAAACTTACCTGAAAATATTTTCGCTCTAGGCTGGTACTAGAAATGGAAATGGGAAATGAAGATTTTTTCTATTTGTTTTAAATCACACTGATACAGATGTAGAAGAAAATATTAGAAGGAAAAGAGGGGTGGGGAGAGAGACAATGCAGGTTGCATAACTTGACTGAGAAAAGAACTGGAAATGAGAACTGAAGACGATTTATGTTTTGTCAACTGTTGCTCTCAACAACTTGATTAAGACTTGCATGCTGTCAAGAAATGTACTGCAAGTCAAATAATTCATTCTGACTCCTTTAAATTCATCAATTAACTGAGATTAGGACCAATCTACCAATTCAAATTCCAATCTGCATTAGATATAAACGGTTTACACATGGAGCTTGAAATTTCCTGCAAGATAATGAATAACCTGAATAAGGACAGGATAGAAACAACCAAGCACATGGACACATGATGACAATGGGAGAAGACCGAGTTACAAAGAAAGTATTCACAAAGAAACCAATGGGAAAGAGATCACATGGAAAGCCTCGAAAGACCCGTGTAAAAAAGGGAAAAAATTGGGTTCAATCATATAATCTCCCGAATGCAAACTCAACAGCTACATGATCGAAACTGCCAAGCCACTTGCTCAGTAAAAGAATATTATTCCACAATGTTACATCAAATGAATGTCAAAATATTGAATCAGTTATGACGTAGTTATTTTATACGTGTTTGTTCCGCTGCTACAGGATCTGATTTCTTGTATGTTGGCCTCAATTTCTGTCGATCCAGGATATCATTGGAAGGGATGCAAACAAGCTTCATATAATTCTTAATGCAATGAAGACACTATCATTTAGGCCGCCCGCAGGACGTGTGACTTTCTGGATTCAAGTACAGACTATCTTGGCCACCGATTGCTCCCCGCTATGCATGACAGAGCCGTACCATCTCAGACGACATTCATGCATTCGAGGAATGATATCTTCCCCACAATCCGATTAAAGAGGACTACAAAGAATTCAACACCACATTGACCAAACAGTTCCAGACCTCAGCTGGAATGTCGTCATCCTATTTTCATCTTAGCAATCAATGGCAAGTTGGATTTCCGCCTTTGTGATTGGAGGAACTGATTAAAGGGCAGGTCTGGCACTTGCAATTGGCAGACGACGAAACTCCTTGCTGTAACTATTCTGCAAGGTTTGTAAATGGCCATAGTTAACAAGCTACAGGGCCAGTGAATAAAAACACTTTATGAGCCTTCCCTCTAGACAATCCTAACATAGTGATATCCAGGATACGTATCAACGGTCTCCTAAAATTGCTCTTTCTTATTCTCTGGACAGCCTGACAGACACATAGCATGAGATAGCACAGACGGTAGTGCTGTTGGAGCTTTTCTTCTTCCACGAAGTCTCTGAAGAGGCCTGGTGCATAACTTTCGAGTTGATGCCGTACAGGCGACCTACACGTCTGTGAGGATGAGGTCCTTACTATGATTGTAATGATGAAGACACACCCAGCCCCTGAGCCATTGGAATTAACTAATTAAGGTTAAAATCACTGACTCAACCAAGAATCGAACCCGGGACCCCTTGAACCAAAGGCCAGCAAGCTAACAATTTAGCCATGGTGCCGGACATTGCTGGAGCTAACTTTTATGGAGAGCAACTGATAACTTATGTGATTTACCTCAACAACACGCTCAGATTTTCAGCTACAGTTAATGCTAAGATGTTCTTATTTGAACTCTGTCCAGGGTAGAAAATCTTATCACCGTCGCCAATCTCCATAACCTCTGATCCTGCACAAAGGCAGTGTCAATACAGCAGCTCTTCAAAACAGCAGCAAGTTCTCAGCTTTATCTTCTCAGCATACAGATTTTGATAGATGCTACTTGTAAGTGCTGAACTTGCTTCTTTGGCCTGCCCCGTCCTTGAGCAGGTAGCCCTTGATCACTTCTCACATTGTTCAAGCAAGTATGATGCATATCAGTTACGGGGAATGTCCTAGTATTGATTATAATATTCATAGGCACAGTCAACACTCACCGACTGGCCAAAGTTTACAACTAGCTGGCCAGGCCAGATGTCCGTTTCTTCTCTGAGTGATCCCCTTATAGGCAAATATTCTACTGGACAAACAGGCTTGCCTAGCTGTATTGGCAGACTTCCATATATTGGAATGCAGATACTTTTACGTGTATCCACATCAAACTTTACAATGGCGAAAAACGAAAGTATCCTCCTATTCAATTGAATAGGAGGATACTTTCATTTTTCGCCATTGTAAAGTGAAAACCGTCAATACGGAATGATTCTAATATCTTGTAATAATATCCACATCAAAGTCTGAGTACTAGGCTGCCCTTCTGCCATCTCCACAGTAGTAAAGTCCACCTTCTCCACTGTAGATGCCATTGATGTGTTAACCTTAATTAGTCAATTCCAATGGCTCAGGGGCTGGGTGTGTCTTCACTGAGCTTGGACCCTCCATATTTGAGACCCCTACAGAGAGTGCCCCAGCATTATGAAGCCCCCAGGAATTGGGCTAATCATGACAAGTAATGTGTTATCAAGAAATTGGCATCATTTCTCCAATGTGAACAGTCAAATCTCAAAGTTATGTTCTAAAGTCGAAAAGTTCAATGTTTTCAAAACCATACCTTGGATCATAGATGTAAATTCTATAATTTTTACAACAGTTTATTTTTCTGTGATAATCCAGGGTGTAACAGTAAGATACAGCCCAACGTAGAAGAAAATATGTTATATGAACATCAGTTCAAGAAATGCTTTTTTCCATGTCAGAACTCATTTTCTACAACTCTACACAGTACATTAAACATGGGAAACACACACGAACAGAACATACCAGTATACCACATGAAACTCTTTCTCTATGAAATGTTTAACATGCCCTCCGTTTGCATCAATGCATGTATTATTGCTAACTGACGGCACTTTGAACATTTCATGTAAGAAAGAGTTTCATGTGGTATGCTCGAACATTCTGTTCCTATGTGTTTCCCATGATTGATGTACAGTACTATGCAGAGTAATAAAGCATTTTCAACCCATCTCCACATAGCATATTCTTATTTATTTATTTATTTGTGGCGAAGTTAGGGCTCTTGGCCCTCTCTTACACTTAACCACATTATGCGGCTTAATACTGAATCCAAACTTCTTATATGTATGAGGAATGTGTCCTGGAAATCTGGCTGTAGCTTACTGCTACATCCTGTATAAATGCTGCTTCAGTAATACAGAAATAGTGTAATACTTACAACTTCATCCTTGACGGATGAGCACCACCCTCACCACCAATAACTACCACACCTTTCAGCTTAATATTGCCAGTAAATCTGAAAATAAATGAATACCTTATAGAGTAATATATTTTAATAAACTGTATATAGCACCAATGAAATTATTTGCAGGCAGAACTGGGTATGAACTTAAATCCCTTTTCACTTTAAAATAGTTAAACTTGGGCATGTTCAAACAAACCCAAAAACCTTCTATAATTGAGATTCCTTGCTTTAGACTGTCGACTGGAATGAAGATTTTGGTCTACAGCCAAGTACCGTGATGGTTGTTCAGTTGTGTAAGAACTTCTTGTGGAAGTTAACTCTCATAGAGTACTGATAGAAGTTCTCAACACAACATCAAACTGATTTCATTTCTTTCCCAAAGGAGCCTTATGCCTTTGTTCAACTTTTGGACAAAGTTTCCTTCAAACACAATATTATTTATTAGGTTTCACTATAGCTATCTTAGCCATCAAACCGAGTTCCCTTATTTCTAGTTTTTGCCTGAATGTATTTCCTGTTTTTATGTTTACAATTTTTGTACATTCTGCATATCTCCAAAACAATAAAACCTTTTAGCTAGTATTTGTAATATGAAACTGTGGGTAACTCAATATTACTCCTTTGTCAGTTCCAAATGCACAATTTGGATTTATTACGGTATGATGTACAATTAATATCACCCCGCATCCCCCATTATATTTTTATTTTGCATTTTATGGCCTTCAATGGACCACTTTAGTCAATTAAACAATATATTTTTCGATTTTCACTCAGCCCAGTACTTCATTCTCTCGGATCTTGATTTTCTCTCCTTGTCTGAAATAACTTTTCCTATGGTTTGTCTGTTGATCTTGGTCTGTAGTATCTATATTCTTTAGTGTCTTGATCCTGTGGGTCTTGTTTTTTAAATCCTCTACTGTGATTTGCAGTTCCTTCGTATCTTCTTTGATTTCTGTAATCCACTTAATATTACTTTTACTGTCCCACAATTTTTCTGTTATCCTGCTGATTCTATTTTCAGCTGTTCTGGTTAGGTGACCAAAAAATGAGATTTTTTTTTTTTTTCTGATAGTGCTCATTACCAATTCTACTTCTTTGTAGACTGTTTCATTAGAAACCGGCCTCCAATCTCCATTTTATTGATATTTTTTGTTTATAAGTGTTCTGATTCTTCTTTCTATTTTGAGTATCCTGTCTATTGCTGCAGTGTTAGTTGTTTTGAAAAGGGTTTCACTAACGTATGTTATTTCTGGTTGTATGACTGTTTTACAATGCTTTAACTTTGTGCCTATTGAGAGGTCTTTGGTTAATTTGTTTATTCCATTATACCACGTTTGCTGTTCGTTAAGGCTGTATGTTATATTTCACCGTAAGTATTTAAATTTGTCTACAATTTTTATTTCCTGTTCTCCTACTTCGATTTTCTTTGCAAGTGGTGGGTCAGTTAACATGATTTCTATTTTCTCAAAGGAAATACTGAGGCCAATTTTTTGTGCTATTTCCTGTAGTGATTTAATTTGTTGTTGAGTTTCCTTAACATTTATTAGATAGGAGAGCAAGGTCATCAGCAAATCCCAGACAATTTAAGGTTATGCTGTCTTTTGATTTTCCAATTTTGATGTTTTTAGGGTTATCCTTATACCATTCTCTCATTATATATTCTAAAGCACAGTTCAATATCAAAGGTGACAAACAATCCCCCTGTCTTAAACCAGTTTTTATGAGCAATGGCTTAGAAAATTCCCCTCTGAACTTCACTTTTGATTGAGTGTTGGTTAAGATGAGTTCAATCAGTTTGATTAGTTTAGGGTGCCGCCCAAAATTTCTTAATATTTTCAATATCGAAGGTCTATGAATACAGTCATATGCTTTCTAAAGTCTACAAACGTTATTGTGAGAGGTTTGTTTTGTTTTCTGTCATATGCAGAGATGCCAACTTTCAAGAAAGGCAATTCGTAACAACGCAGCCATTAGGGCTGCCGGGGGGGGGGGGGGGGGGGGGGGCGACAACGGCCATAGGGTTTCTTTTTCCGAGATCTTACTAACTTAAAAATCAGTGAACAACATACAATTCAACCAGATGTAACATATTCAAAGACTGGCATATAAAGAGTGTAGGATTCTTACCTGCTAAAGTTACAGGTGATCTGCAGAGTACAAATATGAGTGGAGGTTGAAGGATCATTTCTTTTGTTGAGTACTGTAGTTGCTCCCTTAGCAGCTTGTAGTTCATGTTTGGTAAACGTACACTGGTGGTGACATGCTTTTTCTTTTGATATCATGTGAATCCTCTGTACTAACAGAACTCTCAACAGTTCGGTGTTCATATTAGCACGGAATTCAGTCTTGTTCTTCCTCATGGTGCGCATCTGAGACATCGCGGCTACACACACTACACAACATGTCTCAATGAGATTGAGGAACGCAGTAAACAGGGCCATTCTTTCAAGTATTCCTCCCTAAATTTTTAAACTATTTTGGTTTATTACTAGCATTTCTAGTCAATGTAACGTTATCACACGTATTTTCATGCACAAGAAATTGCTTCATTATTTCAAATCTTTCGCATTTCATAACACATGATTAGCATATATCCTAGAAGAGCAATATATGTAAATTTGGCAACCAAAATCACAAGAAATACATCTTCAACAGTCACGTATACAGTATTCAGAATGAAACGGAGTTTGTCCCCACTTTGCCGCCAAAACAAAGACAAAAGAACTTGCATACTTGCATGGAAGTCTGATCATGTGATGAACCAAGACAACAACTCCGCATGATACATCACTTCACAGGTGCCTATTTTTCCTATACTGGAAGCACACACTGCGTTCGGTGCATAAAAACTCAAAATGTTCTTAAACGAGGAACAGGAAAGAAGTGTAAATGATTACTGAAAAATCCAAAAATAATATTCTGAGAATTCAAGCTGTAATGGCATTCCTTGTGTATCCTTTTGAACACCTCATACACTTAGATTAAAAAATCAACAAAAAATCGTAATTTGTGGTGTGTGATTCGTAAAGGCGTAATTATGATGGGTAATTCATAATTATTATGATTGAATCATAACAGTTGGCATCTCTGCATATGCCTACCTAATTGTTAATGTGATGATTTGTTCTGCACAGCTTCTCCAAGGTCTGAAGCCTCCTTGGTATTCACTTAATTCTTGCTCTAATTGTTCTTTAATTCTGCCATACAGGATTCTAGCAAATATTTTGTATGTACAGTATAAAAAAGATATATAACTATGTAGTTATCTGGATTGCTCTTAGCTCCTTTTATTTGTGAAGTGGGTGGATGATAGTTGTCCAGTGTTCGGGAAAATGTTCTGTTGTCCATATTTTCGATAGAGCCATGTGTAGGGAGATTCGAACTCTGTCACTGGCATATTTCCACATTTCTTCTTTGCATGCCTTGTTGTTTTTCATCTCCTTGACTGCTATTTCCACCTCTTGGAATGTTGGGGGGTTTCGGTATTCATGTTTGGTTTTTACTGTGGCGACTCTGTTAATCATCCGATGGCCAGGCAGGCATCACTTTTTGGCTGACAATGACCCAGTGGAAGGGTCGAAACTAGTAAATAAATAAATAAATAAATAAATAAATAAATAAATAAATAAATAAATAAATAAATAAATAAATAAATAAATAAATAAATAAATAATAATCATAATAACAACATGTAATGAGTACAATCCGTGGAAGGGTTGAAACTAGTTCCTAATATGTAATGATTAAAATAATATATAATTTACAGTATTGAATTGGTGTATGATCTTTGTTAATAGTGATAATTGTCAATAAGGACCATAATGAAATTAGCGTCACTTGAGCATTGTACTCTAAACAAATTTTCAATGTACTAGGTCGTGTTCGGTATATACAGTATGCACTGAAGAAACGTTAAATACAGAATAAAAACGGCCAACCAGACCCCAGTGGAATCCAAACCCAAAACCTTTCAATTTTGTGTCAGATGCTCTTACCAGTTGACCTATGGTGGCGTAAGTCATATTTGTTCTGTTGGAAAGGATTTAAGCTACATGTCTGGCACTACCGCCATTGCAAATGTCGAGTGCACGCAAATGGCTCATTGTGGGCCAATTTAAAAAACATTGAATTTTCACGACCTAAATCATTGAAAGTTTATTCCAAATACAATCAAATATAATACATACATTATAATGCCTTTCAGTGTTCAGTCTGCAAGCTTCTGTGAATTTACTAAACACTGCCACAATCCACTATTTGTAACTAGCTCTGAGGGCTCATTTAGTTCTATACCTAGTATCTTAAAATCATTGGAAACCGAGTCTAACCATCATCGCCTGTCTCCCTCTACTATTCTTACTTGCCATGACCAAGATCATTATTCTCCTAGGTAACCTATACTACACCATTTTCTTCACATGACCCCACAACCGAAGCCAGTCAATGTGAACAGTTTTATCAATCAATTTAATTCCTAACTTAGCTTAATCTCCATTCTGAGCACCCTCCTGCCACTGTTCCAACCACTTTGTACTGTGATCATTCTCGCTAATTTCATGTCTGTTGCTTCTATTTTATGAATAAGATATCCTGAGACCACCCAGCTTTCACTCCCATAAACCAAAGTTGGTCTGAATAATAATAATAATAATAATATTTAATGTACGTCCCACTATCTACTTTTACAGCTTTGGAGATGCTGAGGTGCCGGAATTCTGTCCCGAAAGAGTTCACTTACATGCCAGTAAATCCACCAACGCGAGGCTGACTTATTTGAGCACCTTTAAATACCACTGGACAGAGCCAGGATCGAACCTGTCAAGCTGAGGTCAGAAGGCCAGTGCCTCAACTGTCTGAGCCACTCAGCCTGGCTAAAGTTGGTCTGAAAACACACCAGTGTAAAGAGTTTCATCCGGGAATTGACTTCCTTCTTACAGAATACTGCTGAGCGCATCTGCGAACTCGCTGCATGCTTTGCTGCACCTTGATTCAAACTCACAATACTACTATCCTGCAAGAATACACATCCTTAATACTGTACTTGAAAGTATCTATTCCAGATCTGTATTCTCAACCTGACATTCAATTTTCTTAGGTTTCTTACCTACTGACATCACTTTGGTCTTGGAAAGGCTTATTTTCATTATCATACTCATTGCACGTATTCTCAGGTTCCAAGACACTGGACTGCAGGCTTTCAGCAGTCTGCTATTAACACCAAGTCATCAGCATACACTAAATTGCTTACTACATTTCCACCCAAATGAATCCCTCCCTGCCACTTTATAGCTTTCACTAGATAATCCTTGTAAATTATGAACAACAAAGATGAAAGATTACAGCCTTGTCCAACCCCTGTAAGTGCCTTGAAGCAAGAACTCATTCAACCTTCAATTTTCACCGCAGTCTAATTGTCAAAATAAATGCCTTTGATTGCTTTTAATAATCTACACTTAATGCCATTGTCCCCCAATACAGCGAATATCTTTTCTCGGTACTGTAATATGCCTTCTCTAGAACTACGATACATCAATATAACTGTCTATTCACCTCATAGCATTTTTCAATCACCTGGCACATAGTGAAAAACTGATCCTCACAGCCTCTATGTGGCCTGAAACCACACTGTTTTTCATCCAACTTGCTCTCGGTGCAATTACTGCTTTTGTCCAATTAGAAGATTAACTTGCAATCATTTCATGGTAATATTATTGTTGAACACCATGTATATGTTTGTCTCTCAGAGGGCAGCACTTATCAGACAGCTATATCCTCCATGGAAGGGGAGGCTAGGTGACACTGCTCATCGGCGTCAGGCAGTTACGAGACTTGAACTAGCGTGGGTAGATGTGTTGAGGTTGGTCGTGGCAGTGTGCTATGACATGGACCACAGCGTCCTATGTGTATATATTTTGTACAGTGTAATTAGATTAGTAAATAAATCAGTTAAGAAATGTACATTCTGTTGGACATCCCTTTGCACTTAATGATAATAATGAAGTAAATTTTTGAGTACTGTGGGAAGAGCTAGGCCTCATGTGACTTGAGTAATCAACTTGAACACGAGACCGAACAATTGTCACTCTATGAAAACATTTCATCCCTACTTTCCCACTGTATTTCAACATTTCAGGTCTAATCCCATCTATTCTTGTAGCTTAATAACAATGTAGTTTATTTACCATCCTTTCCACTTCCTCATGCATAATTTAACCATAATTGTCCTCCTCCCCATGAGTTCAGTTGTTTGTGATGTCACCAAAAAGATTTCTTTTTACATTGAAAAGATTTTCAAAATATTTCTTCCACCTGTCCAGTGATTCCCTGGGATCTATTATGAGTTCACCAGATTTACCCAAAACATTATTAATTTCCTTTTTTCCTCCCTTTCTTAGATTCTCCTCACTCCACATTCTGCCAAGTACACCTCATTTTAGTGCTGCCATCGGTTTTTCTGTTTTCCTTATGACTGCATAACCTTTCGTTGTGCTATCTGACAATCCGACCAGTCTTCGGGCAGACGACCTGACAAACAGACAAGAGTGTTGAATTGTATATAATTTTATCCTAGTTGGCTGGTTGTTGGTTTATTGTATGCTGTAACGGGAATACTGCTAATGCACCAAGGTTTGATTACTCACAATATCTTGGTTCAATTTTCCTCCTCTCTGCTTCATGGTATCTCTCACCTTCACATTTTAAATGCCAGCCCTTTGATCCCCATCCCTCTTGCCCCATCATTTTATAGGCCCTGTTAATATTATTCACTACTGTATCGTAACCTCTGATGAATTGCCCATGTGCTTTTACTCCACTGAATTGTTCATGCTGAAATACTCCATGTGAATTGGTGGTACAATCCCCCATGGGCTTAACTTCAATGAGTGATGTATCGTAACAAGAGAGTAGAAAAGCCCAATGCTTACTACACTGCCACCTACCCCCTTTTATCCCTACAAATCATCACAAATGATCACAACAAAATGGCAGCTAATTTTGAAGCAATATGGGAGATAACATCACTATTAGTGCATTCACAGATTAGTATTCACATGCTACTGAAAAATCAAAAACCTACAACCTGTTTTCCAGTCATTGACTGGGTCAGGGATGTAATGAATGAAGCAGATATAGGCTGTTAGTACGATGGGGTCGCCACTCCCAAAGTGATATATTAATGACTGATAGATGCTATGAAATGAGAATGGAGAATGTTGCTGGAATGAAAGATGACAGGGAAAACTGGAGTACCCGGAGAAAAACCTGTCCCGCCTCCACTTTGTCCAGCACAAATCTCACATGGAGTGACCGGGATTTGAACCACGGTATCCAGCGGTGAGAGGCCGACGCGCTGCCGTCTGAGCCACGGAGGCTCCTCACATGCTACTATTGACCTAAATGCAGTCAGTAAGTCCCATCCACAAAGACCTACTGAAAACACACACACACACACACATACACACAAAATTACACTTGCAGGAATGACAATATGAACACTGATCAGGGAAGCAAGGCAAGTAAATTTCCTCTTATAGCAACAGCAAAGATTTGATTATCTATCTGCCATGTAGATTCCAGCCAGTTTAAATAAACAAAACCAAAACAAACAAAAAACTTTTACTTTTATGACTGGCATGTGCAGATATCACACGTTTTTCAATGATGCAGACCACCATCTGATCTCAGTAAGCTAAGTATCTCTAGGCCTTGGACAGAGAAAGTGAAATCTGTCTGGGATGAATAAGGGTATAGAATCTGCAGGACGAGGAAATTAGACAAATACACAAGAAACTTGTTTATCCGGATTAAGTGGGACCAGAACCGATCCGGATTATTGAAAATCCGGATAATCCGGAAAAGCTAAAATATCAAATACAGTATATGTTATACAATATATTAACATAAGTTGTACAGTAATACCTTTTTTTCAATTGTACAAAAAATATAAAAACAATTTTCCTACATTTACGACTCTTTTATGCACTAAAATAATGTGTGAGCCTTTCTGTTTTACATTTGCATAACATTTGCGCGCAGCACGATCACAAAGACGTTTTACTAACATCAGTTCTGCCGGTGTGGTTTCAGCCTGGGATTCTAAACAGGCCATCAGTTTGTCCAGCTTCATTGTTGCCTCTCCGTGAGTCATTGTTTCATCTGATGGAGTGCCGGTTTCATTCTCAAATTCACCATCACTCTCCTCATTACCTGCCATTGAACAAGAGGCAATAATTTATTCATCTGTCATTATGTCGTAGTCTGAATTAGTCATTTTTCAACCACAATAATTTATTCATCTGTCATCATGCCGTAGCCTGAATGAGTCCGTTTTCAACCAGTCATTTACGTCGTTCACATCTACGTCCGAGCATCCTGGAATGCGTGCAAATGTGTCAAGGAACTCAGAAGAGTCCACGGTTTACCATTCTCAATTCCAGGTGAATGCCGGGACAGTACCTTTAATAGACCGCAGCCGACTTACTTCCAATTCCTGTCTTTAACTATCCTTGGCAGAAAAGGCATTCAAGAAGAATCAACCCCGTAAAAGTAGTACTGTACAAGTAAACATAAATTTTTATTATTTTCGATCCGGATTAATGAGGGCTGGATAAATGAGGCTCTTGTGTACATGGATGCGGTTAGTGTAAAGTTCCAAACAACAGACAGTAAGCAGGTTCAGGCTGTATAAGAAGAATGGGTGGCATATAGGGATACTGTAGTAGAAATGGCAAAGGAGTGCCTAGGATCAACTATATATAAAGGGAAAAATTTAAGATCTTGGTGGAGTAATGAAATCAGGACAGCTTGTAAACCTTAAAAGAAGGAATATCAAGAATGGCTCCAAGCAAGATTTGATGCAGATAGGGAATTGTATGTAGATGAAAGAAACAGACCATTGTCGAACTAAATAGTCATCGGAAGATTTTGGTAATAATCTGGAAAGGCTTGATCAAGCTGCATGGAAACCTTTCTCGACAGTAATGAAAAATTTTAGAAAGGGAGGAAAAAAGGAATTGAATAGTGTTTTGGGTAAATCAGGTGAACTCATAGTAGATCCCACAGAATCACTGGATAGATGGAAAGAATATTTTGAAAATCATCTGAACCTAATAATTAATCTTTCTGTGGAAGTTGCGAACAACTAAGTTCATAAGGAGAACAATGATGGCAGTGAGATTACACTTATAACTTATACTGGATGATAGGAAAACTTAAAACGGTCCACCTTTCATAAAGCAGCAGGAGTACCGAGCTCGATAGCTGCAGTCGCTTAAGTGCGGCCAGTATCCAGTATTCAGGAGATAGTAGGTTCGAACCCCACTGTTGGCAGCCCTGAAAATGGTTTTCCGTGGTTTCCCATTTTCACACCAGGCAAATGCTGGGGCTGTACCTTAATTAAGGCCACGGCCGCTTCCTTCCCACTCCTAGCCCTTCCCTGTCCCATCGTCGCCATAAGACCTATCTGTGTCGGTGCGACGTAAAAAAAAAATAAAAAAAAAAGCAGCAGGAGTAGATTAAATTAGACCTGAAGTGGTTTCACAGAGTAATGAAATTAGCATGGAATGTTAGAACATACCGTCTGATAAGACGAACGCAGTAGTTGCACCTATCCATAAGCAAGTGAAAAGGAAGTATTATGACAACTATCTAGGTATTTCATTGATCAGTATACCAGACAAGGTGTTCACTGGCATTCTGAAAATGAGGATGTGATCAGTGGTTGAGAGTAAGTTGAATGAAAACCAGTGTGGTTTCACAACACAGAGGGGCTCTGTCAGGACCAGATTTTCAGTACGAGTGAAGTAACTGAAAAATACTCAGAGAGGAAGACAGTTATGTTTATTATAATTTAGTGTATGGCCTATACAGACAATATCAGATATACATATTTACAGATGAGAAACAAAGTAATTTGTACTTCACAACTGAATACGGAACAAACAGAATATGGGAAACAACATGAAGGGTAGACAGAAAATATAATCGTGTACATGCTAAGTATAATAACAAAATTTATATGTAGTTATATGTATAACAAAATTTATAAGTAGTTTAACGAGTAGCACCCTAGTGTAGACACTCCAGTATATAACACACAATTTTGCAAAGAAATATATATATGAATTATACCTTAAATTCCTTTTAGAAGAGAGATGTGTTCGTTACCAATGTCAGGGACCCACCAGCCCGCCCAAAAAGGTATGTTTACTTTTATATTACAACGAAAGTTTTCATGCGCCATCAACCATTAGCCGGCCAGCTACGAGCACGGCCACTGGCCGACATGATGTCATTCCCATAATTCCTGACTGGCTGGTTCTGTTACCAACCCGTGCAGAATAAAAACACTACAAGAAAAATATGTAATTTAGTAGCTGTAACCTATCTTTCGAAATCCAGGCCAAGCTCTGTCATGAGAACAGTGGCCCGCTTTGGGGGCCACACTCCCTTCAAAAGACTTAACTATGGCCGCGGCGCATACTGTCCTCACGGCAAGAAAAATGTAATTTAGTCGTTGTAACCTACACAAATTTCACAACAACAGTCCGCTGGACATTTCCTTAACAGTTGGCAACAGTTCGCAGATCTCTGGCAGATCGTAAAGGTCACTCCTATCGACGATCCCCCAAACTAAAAATAAAAGAGCAACACCGGCCGCCGAGCTTCTATGTACACCAAGCGGAGTGAGTGGAGTGCCTACACTAGGGCTATGCCGTTTGATGTTATAATTATTCCTGCAACATTGTCTTTGTTATACATATGTTTTAGTTACCACATAATCTGTTTAATTTTTATTTGGCTAAAGATGGCCACTAAGAGGCTGAAACTGGTCCCAAGACTTATGTAATATCATTTACTTGATTTATTGTATTGAAAAGGTGGACCCTTTTGTCAATTTATTCTTATTTTATATATCTAGGGAAGGCATATAAAAGAGTAGGTACTGACAGTAAAGATGTTGGCCATTCTAACGGATTATGGTTTTAAGAGTAGATTATTGGAAGTAATAGGCTGCAGAGAGAATTAATGTTAGAATGAGTTCTTGGTTTAAAATAGGTACAGGGAATACATAAGGCAACAATCTCTCACCTTCGTTGTTCACAGTTTACACCAGCTGAAGTAACCGTCGTTGACAGGATAATTACTTAGCATGTGCACGATTATATTTTCTGTCTACCCCTCATGCTGCTCCTCAGATTTTGAGGCGCATAAGTGGGCATGCATCTCCCTGTCAGCAGCTTGTGGTGATGTCCTAACTTCCTTGTTCTCCGTGCCCCTTTGCAATTTAATATTGTTCTGTATTATTCCTGATCTTGATTTGTACTCTTCCTTCCAGTATAAAAGAAAGCCAAGTATCGGGTTCTGATATTGGAGGCCTTCACATCTAGTTTTCTTTTGACTGTGATACTACAGCATCCAATGTAAAGGGAGTCCTCCTTCCTCCTTTCATTATGTTCCTTAACAATCTTTTCTCATTTTGATAGTCACCTTTACAATTTTCCTTGCTGTACCTAGCTGTAAGTACCCACCATTGACAGAACAATCATAAAGCACGTGCAAAGTTATCTACCTCCATAGCTGCTTTCCGCCAATATTCAGGTGTGTTGTTTTACTTGGGATGCAGCAGTAATCCCATCTATCAGAGATGAGTGGCAGCAGAGACAAAATATATCACAACAATGGTCAATGTAATGTTACTGTTGATCAGTTTTATGAGCTTTCAATATTGTAAGCCTTTACAATTAGCTTTCTTTCAACTCTGTGATACTAGCGCATCTAATGAAATGGGAGTTCTTCCTTCTTTCATGAATTCCTCATCTTATTCTTCAAGCAATCGTTCCTTTACCATTTTTTTTTTTTGCAATTTTTAATAATCATCTTCACAATTTTCTTGTCGATATGGATCACGCGGTTTTACACCTTAAGACAAAAATGACAAAAACCATTGCCAGTTAACATCATTAAACAATATTTCCTAGCAATGCTTGGTTTGATATGGACTGGGCAACGAAAAGTCTAAATTCATAAATTCTGTTATCATAGTCAGTACGTAAAACTGTATAAAACAAATGACCAGAAACTGTATTCTCTATAACTTTTGGTTATGTACAGTAATACTTTTCAATAACTTAGGTATTTAAAAATTAAATTTTAGGCAACTTCCCCGAAGCTACCATCCATTGTGTATAAAATTATTTATAGCCTAGACCAGGGATGGCGAACCTTTTCCAACTAGTGTGCCATTTTAACTCTGGTTTATTATTCTCATCTGTTGACTGTGCCACTTATTGTTTTCCATTTCCATTACGTGATGTCTACAACCTACCCCCCCCCCCCCTCCTCGCAACTTCCTTTCAATTTCCCGATTATGTTTCATAATGTTGTTTGTCCAACCCTTGTCCCGTTTCCCTACGGGGTCGGGTATGAGGTGAGATGAATTTGTCGTGGCGGTTTTTTTATGACCGGATGCCCTTCCTGACGTCAACCTCATCAGAGGAGTTAATGGGAGATGAAATGAATGACGTGATATATGATAGTAGGGAGAGGGTAAAACCCGGTGCCGGCACATAGCCTACTCCTGTCGAATAGCACCAAGGGGTCTGCTCAAGGCTTAACGTCCCATCCGACGGACGAATCACCATCAACAGCGTCATATGCCCTCACTCCATATGAGCACTGCGGAGAGGTTTGGAATTTAATCCAGGCTTTTGGCACGCAATCTAGTGATTAGAAATTGTATACCACCACCTCCCCTACCCTGCCGGCCAACATTCTGATGGTGAAAATTTTTTCGACCAACGGGACTCGAACCGGCTAACCTCGGTGTTAGACCGTTTTAGACTTCAGCGCCTTAACGATCATGGCCACCAGGCGGGCTGATTATGTTTCATAATACGTTATTTATTTATTCATTTATTGATTCATTTATCATAAATATCTGCATAACGGGTGCAATATATCTTGTAAATACTTCCTCCATTAGCTTCATTATCTTACCATGGTGTAGTTTGTACGCTCAACAATTAAACTAATTTCTCCCTCATCACATTTCCATAAGGAAATCTAAAAAACAGCTATCCCTGTTTGTAAGGTCACATTCAAGCTTTCATCAAAACATACTGCATATATGTGGGTGTTACCCAAATTAGCTTTCAACTGCTTTGAAACTTCTTCATTCATTTTTATTATTCTATCCTTGACAGTTCAGCTGGCTGGGATTCCTTTAATCTTGTTAATTATTAGTTGTTTGTTAGGAAGTTTTCAAATGATGTCTCGGACGTCAATAAGAAACTTTCTTTCAACAACTCACCGTCAGAAATCGGTTTCCCATGCATGCTGTACTATGCAGTGAGACAGATAGAAAAAGCCGCACTGATATTATTCCTGGGCCGGAAAGATGATACAAAAAACTAGTTTGTTTGTGTAATGTTGGATATTTTGTGAAACGAACTCTCTTCTTTCTTCATTTGAAATGGAACAAACATTTGAATGACCAGTCTCAAAATTGCGCTTTACGTTAAATGTGGGGGATACAACTGTTTTCGGACACAGGCAACACATCTTTTTAACAGTCCGAATTCCCTTGGCCAGAATTCTTGAAAAATACGGTCACCACCTTTGTTAAGTTTCTGCTTTTTTTCGGCAGAAAACATATTTGCGATGTCCGTATACAAAACCACCAGAAAACGACACTATCTCACTTGACTTTCGGACCTATCCGTGTAGCAGTGTTGCCATATTGCACGTCCGAATGGAACTAGTATTTAGATTTTCGATATTTATTTCTTACAGTGAAACACTGTAAGATATGCACTGTCTGTAGTACGAGACGTATATATAAAATATTATGTTCATGTGGCGTGCCACCGAAATCGTGTCCGCGTGTCACCTAGTGACACGCGTGGCATAGGTTCGCCATCCCTGGCCTAGACTGTAGTGCATTATTCCCTGACTTTACATATCAATTTTTATTATATTCTGTTCATCCATTTTTTCATGGTTGAGCGCTGATATGGACTTAGCAACAAAAATCAACATTCATGAACATCTCTAAACATAGCTGGTATGGTAAAAATGTATACTACATAAATATATTTGTTCAGTACATTGTTTTAGATCATTCGATGTAATTGTGTGATTTGTGTTATGGCTGACGATAGCCTTCAGTTAGGTTGAAACTAGTCCCAAAGAAAATGTAATGTGACAGTGCACAACTTTGTATTGAAAAGGTGGACCCATAAATAAAATATTTAAGTATTATTACATACAGAGATGACCGAAAATTAAACTGCATTTCCTTATTACTGTGGACATGACTAATACAGAAATACATTTTTTTTTTAATTCAGAGCAATGAACAGATAAAAGTCATATATATATCATTTACTGAAAGCTGTAAACTGTGTTGAAAGCCTGCAATCTAATATCTTGGAACTTGAAAATAGGTGCAGTGAGTTTGATATGAAAATTAGCATTTCCAAGACTAAAATGAAGTCGGTATGGAAGAAACCTAAGAGAACAGAAAGTCAGGTTGGGAATACAAAACTCGAACCGGCAGATATTTAGGATTTGTCTTCTCCCAGGATAGTCTCACACCAAAGTTAGCTGGTTCGAGTCCCATTGGTCGAAAACTTTTTCACCATCAGAATGTTTGCCAGCAGGATAGGAGAGGTGGTGGTATACAATTTCTTTTTTACTATCTGCTTTTATATTGCACCAACACAAATAGGTCTTATGGCAAGGATGAGATAGGAAAGGGTTAGGAGTAGGTACGGAGCAACCATGGCCTTAATTAAGGTACAGTCCCAGCATTTGCCTGGTTGAAAATGGGAAACCACGGAAAAACATCCATAATTTCTAATTACTAGACCGCGTGCCAAAAGCCTGGATTTGATTCCAAATCTCTCTGCAGTGTTCTTATGGAGTGAGGGCATATGACGCTGTTCAGGGTGATTAGTCCATCACATGGCGACGTTAAGCCTTCAGCAGACACTTTGGTGTTATCCGAAAGGAGTTAGCTATGTGTCGACACTGGGTTTCACCCTCTCCCTCCCTACTAACATACATTGTAACATGTCATTCATTTCATCTCATTAACTCCTCTGATGAGGTTGATGTCAGTGATGGCATCCGGCCGTAAAAACTCTGTACGAATTAATCTCACTTCATATCCGATCCCATAGAGGAATGGGATAAGGGTTCGACATACACAATTCCCCCAGGAGGAAAGTATAGCAAGTAAGTTGAATCAAGGTGCAGCAAAGCCAATGCAGAGAGGTTGCAGTTGCGATCAACAGCAATCTGTAAGAAAGAAGTCGGCTCACAGATGAAACTACCTTTACACTGGTCTGTTTTAACGAAAATTTTCACTGGTATGAAAATGTGGGAACCATGGAAAGAGGATACTTGGAATGTGGAAATAAAGAACAAATAAAGACTGAACTCTATGGATGAAGCTGTGCGCATACACCAACTTTTACTTTACAAAGGAAATGATTTACTGTGTCCTCCGATTCAATACATATATATCCATCTTTAGATGGAGTAATTCTAATCAGACTTGTTTCAGCTCATGAGTCAAAAGATGGATATATACGTACTGAATACGAGGACTTAATAAATCCTTTCCTTTGTAAAGCGAGAACCGTCAATATGGAATGATTTTAATATCTTGTAATACACCAGCTTTGGTAGTGGGTCATATGGCGAATGGATGAGGATAGGTTACCTAAGGGAGTAATGAACTCAGTCATGTAGGGTAAAAGAAGCAGAGGGAGACTAGGGAAGCAATGTTTAGACTCGGTTTCTAATGATTTAAGAGACACAAGGTATGGAATTAAGTGAGGCCACAGAGCTAGTAACAAATAGAGAATTGTGGAAGCATTTAGTTAATTCATAGAGGCTTGCAAACTGAACACTGAATGGCATAACAGTCTATAATGTAATGCATGTACGTACTTTTAAGAAGTGGTGCATTGAGTGTATTTGTGAAAAAGATGTGTTACAACTTTGTCCATTTTCAACCTTGATTCTTCTCATATTTGATTATTTACTGCTTATGCTGCATTTGATACAAAGAGTTCCAGAGAGGAAATTTTGCGGTTGAAGAAGATCCTCGTTCTGGGCGACCGTCTGAATCAGTGACTGAGGAAAACATTGAAGCTGAGAGGAAAATGTTGCAGCAAGAGAGGCGGTTGACATATCGCCAGATAGAAGAGGCCCTCCGCATCCCTGCACCAGCTATTCATTCAATTCTACACGACCATCTCCATGTTAGAAAGGTTTGTTCTCTTTGGGTGCCCCATTCACTTTCAGAGAAACAAAGGGCACATCGAGTGAAATGGTGCCGAAAAATGCTAAAACCGTTTGAAAATGGGACTTTGCGTAACATCAGTAGCATCGTGACAGGTGACGAAACTTGGCTTTATTATTACAAAGTCCCAACAAAATCCCAAAACAAGGAGTGACTGTTTGAAGATGAGGGTACTCCTGTGATTGTGCGAAAGTCGAGGTCAGTGAAGGAAAGGACGATTGCAGTATTCTTCACTAAACGGGGCATCCTGACTCGGGTTGTGCTAGAAACACAAAGGACAGTTACTGCGAAGTGGTACAGTGAGACTTGTCTGCCTCAGGTCACCCAGACTCTCAAGCAGCTCCGTCCAAAGTCACGGCTCAACACCTGGCTCTTCCATCATGACAATGCGCCAGCACATCGTGCTAATGTAACAATGGATTTTCTTGTCTGATCAGGGCTGACTGTCTTTATCACCCTCCATAGAGTCCTGATCTTGCCCACGTGACTTCGCACTCTTCCCAGAAGTGAAGATGAAGCTGAAAGGGCGAAGTTTTGCATCAGACTACGAACTTCTGGCAGCATGGGATCAAGAGTGTGAAAATGTAACCGAAGAAAAGTGGCAGAATTGGTTCAGTGACTGGTTTTGACGTATGGAGAAGTGTACTGAGTGTGGTGGAAATTTTGGAAAAGTCTAAAGCGTTCACTCACATTGCAAAACGTTCCTAGTGCCCTTTGTATGCAGCCCTGATTGGATGCAAATATGATATGGACACATTCCTGGAGACACTGGAGGGAGAAATAAAGGCCAGGGAAGTGATTTTCATGGGGTACTTCAATGCAACAGTGGACTGCAACAGAAGGAAGAGAAGTAACTGGACCTTTTGAATACTGGAGGAGGAATAAAGAGGGAGAGAAATTGGTGGATTTTTGTGTGATATGCATTTAGTGTTGGCAAAAAATTACTAGATATGGATGGAAGGACGAGACAGAAATATATTAAGGTACTTCTTGGTGAAAAGAGCAAATCGTAGACAGTTGTTACATAAAATAGGCTTTGATGGAGAATGAGCCATGAGTTAAGCCTCCTCATCTGTTTAAATCTGCAGCCGATCTTCTACTGTAACGTTATCTGTGCTCTACTGACTGAACTATCAGTTAGCACAAGTTTTATCTGTAGCAACCAATGTCCCTAGTGTCAATTTTCTAGCACCTCATAGTGTTCAGAAACTAACTACCATTGAGAATGTGTTTTTTTTTTTTTAATGTTGGGCACTTAATCTGCCTTCAATTGTTTTGCAGTTATGATTCCTGTGGTTAAAATGATCCTACAATTATATCAAGTGATATCAAAATCCCATCCTCCAATCAAAACATCCGTTATTTAATTCTTTCTGGAATTATCTACCTGACCCCTATATAAGGAGAGAGCTTTTTTTTTTTAGACTAATGTCTTGCAGCAGTGGATTAATCTGAGTGTGCTTCATGAAGAAATCTACGAGGAGATGCTGGGGGCAGGGGTCTGGCAAGGCGGCTTAACAAGGTATGGCAGAATTTGAAACGTGAACTCTCTGCGTGTAAAGATAGGGAAGATTCCAGCGCACTCATTTAGCATCTAACTTGTAAGTCGTCCAGCTTACTTAAATTTTAATGTAGGATTTTCTTGTTTTAAACTTAAACTAAATGTAGGTTTTTGTAGCAGTCTTCGGACTTTTAATATTTCTCCCCTAATGGGAACTTTTTAAAATGAAAGGACACACAAGTGGTTTCCCTCCTTCCCTTCTAATTTCGTTTTGGGGAACGAATTTATCAAATTAAGACGCCAGCATGAGCAGACTCATGTCAGGAATGATGGTTTATGGCCTGATGATAGAGTCTTGCAAAAATGCAAAAATCCCAGAGGAGACTAACACGGATTGGGACCATCAACTTACTCAGTCTCACGGGAAAATATAAAGAACAAGTGGACCTCACGGAGAGGAGGAATTTAACCTCTTAACATACCAATTATTTACAAAATTGTGATCTTTTTTTTTTACCTAATTTTTTTATTGTTAAAATGGGCTATTTATTGAAAACTAAAGACAGTGGTAACAATGAAAATATATTTTTCAAACTTAACAATGAAATATAAGCCACCGAAAAGTTCTTGTTTTAAAATCCCGAGTATACTCGTTATATTTTTTACGGGTTCTAAAATAAATAACTCAGCACTAAACAGATGGTATGTAATACAACATGACACTCAATACTGTTCATTAGTTTTTGGCTGTGTGAAATGCCCTAAAACAAGGATCAACACACAATGCTACATCGGCGGGAAAGCCGCGAAAACGAACTTCCTGAGTCACCGACATCCACTACGGTTGAGTCAGAGACATCTGTTTGCAAAAATAGGACCCTGAAATAATAATTTCATAAACATTTGGCGGAAATATTGAGAAACAAAAAGAAACAAGTATATTCGGGCTTTTAAATTAGGCAGCGATCAATGAGCGACATTCCCGAGTATACTCGGGATTTTATTTTATATAAATATATAAAACCCCGAGTATACTCGGGCTTTCATGGTAAGAGGTTAATGATACTGGGGCTGAGTGAAACCAAATGGAGGGGTAAAGGAATGAAGGAATTAAGAAAACAGTATACACTGTATTGGAATGGAAACAACAGAGATATGAGGAACGGTGTTGGTTTCATCATGAATAAAGATCTAAAAGGAGTCGCTGACATTCAGTATGTTAGTGAGAGAATAATAAAGGTGACTGTGCATTTAGGGAAAGAAAAACTAACTTTGGTACAGGTGCATGCACCTCAAACTGGATGTTGTCAAGAGGATAAGAACCAGTTTCTTGATGATTTGGAAAAGTTATTAGTAAAGAGAGAGTAATCATTATAGGAGATCTGAATGCACAGATTGGGACAGATAGAACAGGATATGAGAACGTAATGAGACCTCATGGATATGGTAGAGGAAATATAGAAGATGAACATAATCTTGACTTCTGTATGAGGAAGGGGTTGGTGATGAAAAATAGTTGGTTCAAGAAGAGACAGAGCCATAAGATAACACGATACAGTTGGGATGGACTACAAAAGATTGTAATTGATTATGTCATCTCAGATGATGAAAGGAGCAGGCTACAGAACAGGAAAATGCCAAATATCAAAGTATGGGAACTCCAGAAAACAGATAAGAGAACTGCGTATCAGAATCGGATAAAAACCCTGTTACCAAGAGATGAAAGGAAAAATGGAGAGGCAGAATGGACCAGACTAAGGGACACATTGGTTAAGGAAGCAACTAGAGTTTGTGGAAAGACAAGTATGAAAACAAGGGAGAAGGAATGAAAGAGTGAAAGCAGCAATCAAGGAAAGAAATCTTTTGCGGAAAGAAAGGGATCGAGAGAAGAATAAACCGGATCTTACTACAGACGAGGCAAAGATCAAAAACCTCAAACAATTATACCGAAACAAGAAACTGGACATTAAAAGAATAGTTACAGAAGAAAAGACCAAGGCATGGAATATATTCACTCAGAAACTGGAAGAAGACAGCAGAGGCAATAAGGAACTACTGTATAGTGTTATCAGAGGTAAAAGAAAACCAATGAATACCATAAAGGCACTTGAAGATGAAAATGGAAATCTGTTTAGGACAGAAAGTGACAGAGAACTCCTGAAGAACCATTTCGACCAACTACTGAATAGACCAGTTCAAGAACAAAATACAGAACCGGAAATCCAAACCTACAATGAGGAACCTCCCATCACCTGGACATAAACTAAGACAGCCTTAAAATCTAAGCCTAAAGGAAAATCTTCGGGTGCAGACGAAGTAAATGCGTACATGATAAAGGCAGCAGGCATCCAGGGTATACAATGGCTGCACAGAGTACTAAATGCCGTATGGACGGACAAAATACCTGCAGACTGGAGCAAGGGCGTTATAATTCCCCTATTTAAGAAAGGCAGCAAAGGGAAACACACCAACTATAGAGATGATGATGCTTGTTGTTTAAAGGGGCCTAACATCCAAGGTCATCGGCCCCTACAACTATAAAGGAATAATGATTACGGTACACAAGCCCGCTATCTCAAGTTCACTTGTAGGCACCGCCTATGCTCTTAGATATGTTCATTAGGGTACAAGGAAGAAGCAGAGGTCCGAAAATACTCGTTTTTTTTTTTTTTACTATTACCTGCCACACAGAACACTGAAGAGGACACTACAGGACTGATAGAGCACATGGCGACCATGATTACTTGGTGACGGAGGGGTGATGACGTCATACCTGAAGTCACAGGGTGTAAGAAAGAGGGAATCAATATCCGAAAACTAAGTCTGAATTTTTGCTACTGTACATGCGCCACCAATGTAATTATTTAACATTTCACCATGGGCAAGAAAAATGATCGTGATATCATAAGACCACCCTCTATACTTCCATAAACAGCATATGTGGTACACTGCGAGAATGTGATGTCAGCCAGGCCCGCTAACCCTTCTTCACGGAGGGAAGGGGGTGTAATACCTGTGGTCCCGATGAGCGCGAGTTCATCTAAATATGTACATACCCATGGCACGTAATGGAATATTGAAACTAATGCATACCCATGGCGTATAAAACTTGTGAATAGTTTAAGTAAATATATTTGGGAAACAATAATCATATGATGTACGGTCTTTGTCAATAAACAGGTAAGTAGTGCTGTTAGGGATTTTCCGTCACATCGCAGAGCAGTACCCTCAATAAGGTGTGTAAGCTGCTTATTGTAGTGTGTGAATTTATTGCATTCTTCGTCCATGCTATTGAAACAGGCTGCCGTTCCATCATCCGTGATGTTATGTCCTCTATCACCAAGTGGTTACGTTCGTTAGGTTGGTACTTCACGTACGCATGTGTAGATCGAAGGAGGGGCGGTGATTAGATGGAGCTCCAGTTGCCATTATCACGTGTTCGTGATACGTGTGCCATTACTGTCGATTCACAATTCAGATATTGATTTAATTAATGGTTTGTACATAAACATTATGCGGTTTTGTGTGATTAACTCCGTAACGAATTGATTCGAACATTCCGTGTCTATTTACGTGCGTTGTTAAAAATGCGATGGAACTAACCTTGTGAGTGCTTTCAAATCTAATTTTTAGCACCCACATGCTGATGGAAAAGTATTGGGAGAAGGGCAAGAACCGGGTCATTGATTTCCTGGATATACAAAAGGCCTATGATAGTGTTATAACAGATAAGATCTGGGAGTGCCTGAGGAAAAGAAATGTGCCTGAAGGACTGGTAAGGAAAATTCAGACATTGTACAAAGACAGTACTAGCTGTGTACAAATTGGGGAAGGTCGATCATCATGGTTTGAGACCAAGAGTGGAGTTCAGCAAGGAAGTGCACTGTCCCCACTACTGTTCATTACTGTTATGAACAATATAATGAAGAACGTCAAGGCAAAGTTAGGTGAACTGAATGCGGCCTTTGCTCATGATATCCTGATCTGGGGTGAAACAGGAGAGGAAGTACAGACCAGACTCAACGTGTGGAAATCCTAGTTCCAAGAATATAACCTCAACATCAGCAAGACTAAGAGAGTGGTGATGGCAGGCAACAGAGAAGGGCGTCCAGCAAGTGTAAAACTAGGAGACCACCAGCTAGAGTGTGTGGATAGTTTTCCTTACCTTGGAAATTTAATCTACAGTGATAATTTGGTCAGAAGGGTACAAACAGAGTGCAAAAGAGATCCAAATTCTACCAGCAAGTAAGAACACTTTTGTGGGATGACATGATTCTAAAACTGGCCAAACCGATGATGCTTAACAGCTATTTCATACCAATATTGACCTATGGGATTGAAGCATGCACCCTCACAAAAAGAGATTCATCAAGACTGCAAGCATCAGAGATGAAATTTCTTAGATCCACCATCCAGAAGACCAACATGGACAAGTTAAGAAAGGAGGAGGTGAGGAAAGAAGCCGGAATACACATCCCTATTAGACAAAATCGGCACATCCAGATTACGGTGGTACGGGCATGTGATGAAAATGGAGCCTACAAGAACAGCCAGAATACATTTTGGAAATACAGGTGGAAGGGAAAAGACCTGCAGGAAGACCTAAAACCCGATGGATGGACATGATCAAGGTTGATCTAGTTGCCAGAGGATGAAAAGTGGATGATGTTCTCCATGACAAGTTGTATATGGACAGGAAGAAGTGGAAGAGGCTCATTAACAGTACCTGGGAAACTGGAACTGTAAGAGGGCTATACCGAAAGTTTTTCGCAGAGTGTGAGAAAAAAAATTTATTTGCGAAACAACAATTACAACTTTTCAAAATACTCTCCGTTAGCACGTATACATTTTTCCATTCTCTGAAACCACTTAGAAAACGTTTCAGTCCAAGCTTCTTTCGGGATATCCCTTAGTGCACTCTCGTATGCTGCAATGGCCTCTTCATATGACGAAAACTGCTGCCCAGGTATTTTTTCCTTGGTCTTAGGGAACAGAAAGTCACATGGGGCAAGGTCAGGTAAATAGGGGGAATGAGGTTAACACTCGCACTTTTTCCCTTTAAAAAAAGTCCACTGTTCTGGCAGCCCTGTGTGCAGATGAATTGTCGTGATGTAGCAGAAGGTGCCCACGCTTGCTCTTTGGGTGCTGTGACCTCCAAGTGGCGAGGACTTTGGGAAGACATTCAGTATTGACTGTACAAAGTGTGTCCAAGGTCACAGAGGTGAGATGCTCCATTTTCGTAAAGAAAGTTGCCATCTTCTTTCCAGAACTCCGACTTTGAAATTTTGTGGGTGGTTCCTCCCCTGGAAACTACCAAACAGAAGACTGTCTCATCGTTTCAGGGTCATAATGGTACCCATGTTTCATCTCCTGTGACTATATTGTAGGTGTCTTCGGACTGCCCTCCATTGAATTTCTCTAGCATGAAATGACACTAGTCCACTCTCTCCACTTTCCGTCAGGGAATGTGGCACCCAATGGGCACATCTCTTGGTAAGGCCTAAATAATCATGAACGATGGTCTGCGCTGCTCTTTACCCAATATTTAAGGTCCCTTCAATGTCACAAAATGTAAGATGTGGATCTGTTCTGATTACTTCCCTCACAGCATCAATGTTTTCTTGAGTCACAGGTATTGCTGGGCGACCGGGACGAGGTTCATCTTCAATTGACTGCCGACCCCTTGAAAACTCGCGAAACCAATTTCCAACCGTGGCTCTAGAAGGGGCAGCCTCACCAAAAACATGCAGCAAAGAAGAATGGCATTCTTCGGCACTTAATTTCTTTTTATAATCATAAAAAATTCATTGATCGAAAATCTCGGCGCGACAGATCCATCTTGCACCGTGTGACTCAGCACTGTCTGTGCTTTCTTCCCTCGCTGTGGAGGAACTACCGCTAGGAGGGGTTGCACGCGCATGTTCCAAGGTCGAAAAACATTGCTCTTTCAAATGAAAATAATCCCATTGTTCACAGAATTACAGTTTACGCGCTGCTAAAACCTTTTGGCATAACCTTCGTACAATGATGATGATGATGATGATGATGATGAAGTTTTTCTAACCACCTAAGTTTATTATTCTCTTTTTGGATCTGAAATTTATCTTCACTTAGTCACTTCACAGCATGGCTTAGCCTCTGTGTCATCAGACCTTACACCCACTTAGGTGTTTATTATTTTACTTCAAATTTAGAGTGCGTAGCGTTTCAGCCTCCAGTCACATTTCGTTTCCGGCCTATCGAGTAGCTTTTGTTCTCTCCCTCTCTTTTCGTGGCTGTGTAGTGTTGGCCTTCTGCCCATTTACTTTTGGATCTTCTGATCCTTTTTCGAGTGTGCCTCCTAATATGATTAGGGTAGCAGAGGTATGAACTACTTTCTAAAGCAAAGTGTATTTTACTACTTCTAGAGTTAATGTAATCTACTGGCCCATAAATGGGCATCTTGTAATACTACTGTAAACTGAGCTGCAGGGTTTGAGACCCATGTTATGTAAATTGTTCTCTGCAACGTACCTTCCCAGACTTGTAAAGGCTAGCCTCCCCTTTTCTCAAAGTGTCAAATTTGGCAACCTGCAGGTTAACAGTTTAGATTGTTTCACCTGCAATGTGAGTTCCCCTCTGCAGGATTTATAAAGGTTTCTAAGCTTATGAGCTCCCGATAATGTAAAAAAGTTGTATAAAATTGGAATTCAAGAGGACAAATTGGGGCAAATACTTGTTTATAGGAAAGGGAGTTAGCGATTGGAATAACTTACCAATAAATATCCAATTTCTTTGAAATCACTTAAAGGGCGACTGTCCTAAATGCAGATCAGTATTGATTACTGATTGTAAAGTTTTCTGAGTTTACGAAATTCCCCGATTGTAATTTCACAAGATTTTCAGCTCTTTTGGTAAAGCGTTCATTGTATTTCTGTTGTGTATTTTGTTTAAAATAATCTAATACAGGAAAAGAAAGAAATAAAGTTTAACTTTGATTTTTGTTGGCATTACTTAGTTTGGTTTGTGCCTTGTCCAGACATTCGCTCCAAACACATCTTTCCCTCTCTGAACCATGGAAAACACTAACGGGGACTTTTTTTTTTTTTTTTGCTAGTTGTTTCACGTCGCACCGACACATATAGGTCTATAATACCAATATAATTCCCTGTGGGAATCAACATCTATATCACATATAGGTCTTACGGCGACGATGGGACAGGAAAGGGCTAGGAGTGGGAAGGAAGCGGCTGTGGCCT
Source organism: Anabrus simplex (assembly GCF_040414725.1). Taxonomy (NCBI): domain Eukaryota; kingdom Metazoa; phylum Arthropoda; class Insecta; order Orthoptera; family Tettigoniidae; genus Anabrus; species Anabrus simplex. Next base: position 180,377,489 of record NC_090271.1, on the reverse strand, counting down.
TAATTAAGGTACAGCCCCAGCATTTGCCTGGTGTGAAAATGGGAAACCACGGAAAACCATTTTCAGGGCTGCCGACAGTGGGGTTCGAACGTACTATCTCCCGAATACTGGATACTGGCCGCACTTAAGCGACTGCAGCTATCGAGCTCGGTGTAACGGAGACTAAAGAATAGTGGTAGCAAATGTGAAAGTAGGAAAAATAATGAAAATGAAAGAAATAAGAAATAAGGGAGAAGAAAATAAAAGTGTGGAAATTAAGATATATGGAAGTAAAACAGAAATTCCAAAATAAATTGATTTTTTTTTTTGCTAGGGGCTTTACGTCGCACCGACACAGATAGGTCTTACGGCGACGATGGGATAGGAAAGGCCTAGGAGTTGGAAGGAAGCGGCCGTGGCCTTAATTAAGGTACAGCCCCAGCATTTGCCTGGTGTGAAAATAAATTGAATTGAAACAACACATACTGAGTTGGAGAGTATGAAAGTGGAATGGGATATGTGCAAGAAGGCATTTGTAAGCTGTGCAAAGAGTGCTTGTGGCAAAATAGCTGGAAGAGTGAAAATAAAGAGAGACGCCCAATGGTGGAAGAAGAGGGTAAAGGAAGCAGAGAAAAATAAGAAGCGTGGCAATTATGGAATAAGGAAAAAATAGAAGAAAGTATCGATGATTGATTGATGTTTGTTGTTTAAAGGGGCCTAACATCGAGGTCATCGGCCCTTAATGGCACGAAATGAAAATCCTCCACTCACCAGAATTCAAAGCATGAGGACGAAGAATGAATGGATGGATGGATATGAATTAAAAATGATCAGTGGATCCGACCCACACTGCCTCACATGCACAGAAGCTGGCACAAAACAATCGTATTACCGACCAAGCGACTGCTTCTATAGGACGATGCTGAATCGAAAATCTGAAATATTTATGGATACATACCGCACAGACTGGCTCAACAAGTATAATATTTCTTGCACCACGGTTCATAAAATTTTGAAAAGGAATAACTTATCCTGATATGAAGCAGGTTTCACAAGAATTGTGCCTGATAGATAAGGTTCATATGACATTCTATAACTGATTTGCAAATGGGTACAATGATGTTTCTGGAACATTATCACAACATATAAACCTCAATTACAATGAAGTGGTTAAGTTGACAAATATAACTGGAGATTCTGAGCTACGACTTCCACTTTAAAAAAAAATTTAGCAGACCCAAGGTTACAGTGTGGAGTGCAGTGACCCATGCTTGTGCGACTGCAATTTACTTTCTTTTTTATTAACATTGACCATAAGAGCCAATGCTTAACCCTACAATATTTTAACCACTGGTAGCCTATATTCCCTAAATAAAACAGCCCAATCTAACATAAATGTGGGACAAACAAGAGGTACCAATACTATAGGCTACAGGGTTAATGCCAATGAAAACAATCCTTTGACGACGAAGTTTGGTAGTGGATGCGGAAGTATTGATAAATCAAATGAGACAACTACTAATAGTTGGACAAAGAATGTACATTTTTCATCACAGGATAAGGAATTTTCAATGGCATTTCCAAAATTATATTCTAGTTCACACACACACACACACACACACACACACACACACACAAAAACAGGCAGCCAAGAATATGCCCTTATATAACAATATGAACATAACTCGGATCTTACTTGAATATCTGAAAGCTACGTACGGGATGTTGAACAGTAACTCTTCATCCACGTCACTTTCAACATACTGAAAAAAAAAAAAAAAAAAAAAAAAAAAAAACACAAATTAACGATATTCAAGATTATGAACGTACAACAGAACATATACATTATTTTAAGAATACTGGCAAATAATTAATTATTTTATACATCATCATTATACAATCCTAACCTTCTCAAAATCTAAACGTTCCTCCCAAGCCTTAAATACAGTTCTTCCTGAGCCCTCGATCCTTTCATTAAGACACTCTAAATTGCCGGTGTCGATTTTTGAATAAAGGCTATATTGTATTCCCATTTCGGGAGATTCATGATGATCATGATCTCCTTCACAGCTATGATGACCATTTCCAGCCATGTTTACATCCGCAGCAAATTACAACTTCGTCTTGTTATATACGGACAAGATCGCCAATATATGAATTTGAACTGTCATTTTCATACCAACCTTTGGCAATCATTCAAAGTTGGATGGCTACGATCAAATCGTTGCCTACGCATTATAACAAATACAGTAGAGACAATACACGACACTTACGGATTTCGCCTTGCTAAAATGGGAGACAATTCGACGGTGGCGCTCCTAGTGACTTGACCTGAACAAATCGCGCTAAATTCAAATATAAATGGAAATGTATATACGGAAATGGATAAATAAATTACGTCTAGAAAGAAAGTGGTATTGAGATATTAAATTCGAAGTTGCTAAAGCAATTCTGGATAAATGAATGAAGAATTATTTAAAAGGTTATTTTTCAAAGACTGAAATTAGAAATATAAACAAGGTGTGAAATGGACTGCTCTGAAATGGCTTGATCTTTCATTTATGCATTACTTTTTTAGCTTTAGCATACCTGCCTGAAATCTTACGGTTGGATTTGTCTTTTCTCCTCATTTAAAAACAATGTATCATCACATTAAGACATTTGTCAATAAAAATATCGGCACATTCCTTACACATATGATGCAATGAATTAACATTTAATAGCTGGACAATTTTCCTCTTAACATGAAGCCTATTAACAGAAAGAAAATCTATAAAATCCCGGCTTTAATCTGAGAAGAGGGATAAAGGAAAGAAAAGTTTGAACATGTTGTCGATAGTGATGCTTTGAGGAATATTTACGTACAATTAGAGTAAAAATGTAACGTACCCTTGGCTGTATAGTCGAGGATTTTTAAAGTCGCTGGCCTGGAAATGATCTGAACAGATCTTATAATTCTTATACAAGCGTAATGTCCCTTCTTTCTTGTACACTTTATCCAAATCGCTTATGTGACATTTCACAACCCACAGATCACACCTACAACAACACATCAGTATTGAAGGTTAACTGCTGCACTATACAATAAAACATGCGTATTATATTTTAAGCCCGTTAAAACATGGGTTGAGCAGGTCAGAAGATTATGAAGTACTATTAAAATCTCTGTCACTGGAAGAATATATATGCAAACACAATATTACTTACATGTTCTTGTCACGAGGGAACCTGAAGAACGAGCGCGCATTCTTCTCTACTACGTAATTACTGCAGCCAAACACAGCACATACCTTTCCACTCATGTTGAGAGGAGATATCAAGGAATGACACACGCTACTATTTAATTATGTCAACTCACTGAAAACGCATAAATAACACCAAAACCTTCACACAAAAATACACGTGCTCTTATGACAGAATCAGTACCGTTCAGGTCTATCCGCTAGAGTGAGCTCCACTAGCTGTCCCTCGATATCTCGCTCAGTGTCGTGTATTGTCTCTACCAGGGGGGTGAAACTCTAAGGCCCGATTGTACAAAAGAGTTGATCCTAGATCAAGACGTAAAACTGATTCTAGATCACGTTGATCCTCAAATTTGTGTTGTATAAACGTTGATCCGAGATCATTTTTCCTTAATCACGAATCAAAATTGATCCAACGATTTCCTTGGATCAAGCCTTGTGATCCGGATCAAGTAGTGTTCTTGTACCGGTATTGTAGGCCGCATTTATCAACGTGAAAAGAAGAGGGCTTTTGTAGTGCAAAATAGTGCCGTAACAATAATCACGGTAAAAAAAAGAAAAGATGTTCTGCATTTTTACCGGTATTTAATCTGATGAAGGGATTTTTATCGCGATTCTGTCTTCGAATTACAGATGTCTGACTTCTCCGATTTTTCTTCAGATGACGATAATGAAGAATTTCGGCGGTCTCTCCGAGTATTCCAAGAAATAGGAAACCCATTATTAGAACTTAGCGACAAAGCTTTTAAGATGAGATTCCGTCTAACCAAACACACTGTTGAGGTTATGGAAGGTAGACTTCGAGATTCTCTAATGAGACGAACGAATAGAAACCAGCCACTTACTCCAATGTTCCAGATTCTATTGACTCTGCGATTTTACGCGACAGGGAGTTTTCAAATCGTAGTTAGTGATTTATTCAAAATTGATAAAGCTACGGTTTGTCGAGTCATACATAAAGTAACGCGAGAAATTGCTGCGTTGAGTCCTCAATTTATCAACATGCCGACTGACCAGAGAGAAGCAAGGAGAATCATGCGCAATTTCTATGACATAGCTCATTTTCCAGGAATTCTTGGTGCTATAGACTGTACGCATGTGCCTATCATATCGCCGAAGTGTTCAGGAACAGGCACGGATGGTTCTCCTTGAATGTACAGGTTATATGTGATGCTAATCTGCGTTGTCTAGACATAGTAGCAAGGTGGCCTGGATCTGCACATGACAGTAATATATTCGATAACTCTAGAATTCATGCTCGGTTTGAGGCGGGGGAAATGCCCAAAGGATTTCTTCTCGGAGACAGTGCCTACCGTTGCTGCGAGTACCTTCTCACTCCAGTATTACACGAAGCGACACCTGCAGAGATGGCATATAACAGAGCTCATAAGAGATCGCGATCCACAATTGAAAGAACTTTCGGGCTAGTTAAAAGACGATTTCCCTGCTTGAAGATGGGTCTTCGAGTGAAATTGCTTCGGGTTCTCCTATTATAGTGGCAACGTTTGTCCTACATAACATGGCCTTAGATTCCATAGATAGTGAACCTGAAGTAGAAGGAGATATTTTTGCAGGAAGAAGGGTTTTCGAGGAACTTCCTGTCTTCGAGGAAGCTGGGATGAATGGAGGAAATACTGCTGTTAGGAATGAAATAATTAACAACGTGTTCAGGTATGTTTTTAATATTTCTAAGTAAGTTACTAACAAGACTGTACATTTGCTTTGGCTTTAGCCGTCGCTAGCTCATATTTTTTAATTTCCTGGTCTAGTTTGAGATTTTCCATTTTAATGGCGTGTTCTGCCTCTAGACATTCCAGTCTTCTCTTGTAGAAGTTGTCCCTTAAACTTCCCTCAGCTTCAGCTCTTCTCTTTTTAGGAGGTGAAGTTCGGCTGCTGGGGCCAGGACTGACATCTGTATCTGGTACTTGTTCCTAAAATCAGTCAGTCAGAATTGAAATACGAGAATGTGATGATAAAGAAGGAGAAGAAGAAGAAGAAGAACGGTCGTGCTGTAAAAGCTAGTCGAATAGTAATAAGGAACGGTTAAGCGTGTGAAAAGTATATTTGATTTATGACCGGTTTCTGGAATGACAGTTATCTATAGATGAGTAGATATCAGTGACCGAACATGGTGATACATTTAAAATGAGTTTCCGAAACAACAGTTATCGGCTTATTCACAGTTATCTGCGCAAAGACTGGTAACTGCAGCTAGTGCTGTAGGTACCTCTATGCTAGAATTGATCCCAGCAAATTAGTTTTGTAAACATTAGTGATAATGAACTGACTATACTATATTTACAGTCATTCATTCTAGTTTTAACGTGCTTGGGTGTGCTAGAGTTTACAATATTTCGGTCCGTAGGTTTACTTCCACGTTATCACTGGCTTAGTAACTGATTCCACCTGTATGGTGTCATCTGTCCCAGCTGTTTCGATTACAATCACCTCGGAGCATGACGCTCCTACTGTAGATACATATTCTAACACGGGAAATGAATCGTCAAATAAAATGGAACTCAAATCAAACGGATTTTTACCAGGCTCAAATTGATCTTTCAGTGCAACTATAATGTTAAAAATTTCTTTCATCAGGCTTTTAACCACGAGTCTCACCAACAGTTCGTGAACACCCAATCTGAAATTAGGGAGTATTTACCATTAGCATTTACATTTGTACTACATGATCTCTTAGGTACCGGTATGCACTTACTATAAGCCTGCTGAATAATAAATAGTCTACCGATTTTTGTTGCTTTTTTAATGTTACCGCATTATATCTTTTAACCGGTGACGTGAGGTCTGATAGACTCCCAGTAAACATAAAACATCTGGACTTCTTTAATTAAAAATCTCGCAGGGGCTGTAGTTTATGTTAGCTTCTTATCTGTGGACTTAACGTCAGCAGTTGCGAGAGTATTTTTGTCAAGGCATGTTGCGTGGTCAGTGTAAGTAAAACTTCTCAAGTGACTAGTTCGTTGCAGTTATAAGAAATACAAATCCTCAGTTCGAAGAGTACATTACGGAAATACTAATGAAAAATGTAGTGGTACCGGTATCTATTTTATTTTGGCTATTGAAGATTGCAGTTTGTAACGCTTTCGTATTGTTCAAGTTGTGCCGTGATAGCCCAGAAGAAATGGAATTCTTGAAGAGTTTGGCATCTGATCAGGTGAAATTACATGCACTTTTTTTCATTTATATTATTATTGTTTACGCTTGTGTTCTGGATCAGAAAAAAGTTATCTGTTTGGTAATCGCGGTGTATTTCTATAATTTTAGTGACGAAGCATCTAGGTGAAATTTAAGACAATATATGCGTGCTGTGAATAAGAAAGAAGGGGAAACATAACTAGTTTTTGCGTTATTAAATCAGATATATTCTTATTATGAGAGAATATTACACGCTGAATCAGATTGATTGAAATGACTGTGTACATATTTGCCAACCAGTTCTCATTATAGGAAACTTCTGCTAGTAAAAGTAACTAGATATTACCAAAATTACCCTAAAAACATTGGCGTAGATACATCTATTGGAGGACGAGAAATACTAAACATGACGATATCTGTACTGTTCATTACCAGGGCTTATTAATATGGATTTAAGTTTCCAGTTAACAGCGCAGTTAGTTACAAGCACATTTAGGTAACTCATAGGGAAATGTAGTGTACCAGAAACCGGCCATTATATGTAATATCTATCTGAATTAACACCCTTAATTTTTTTGCAACATACAGTAGTCACGTAACTTGATACATTACCATGTTTTAAGAAACCCCACTGACAGCTATTTCCTCCACGAAAGCAACGGATTGAGTTTGTGATTCATTCACTGCAGTTTCCATTGCAAGTGCAGGATCCTCCACATCACACTCACGTACATCTAAATAATAAAATTAGACATTATGTACTTCCATAGTAAATGTGCACTGTATTTAATTAACCTGTCATTCGTCAACAAGGGGTAGTTTGTAATTTTTTATTGGAGTTACCGATGACCGATTAATTAAGGTAAAGGGCTTATCGCAATATTTACTAGAACGAAAAACAAACTAACATCAGACATAGTCCTGTGTATCGGTAATTAATTTACAATGCCTTATGCTTGTGAAAAGCGTAGCTCTGTATGAGTCTACACTTCGAACATCCTGTACCATTATTCCTAATTATTTATACCAGGATTTCAAGGTTAACTTACCAAAAATAACTTCTTGGTGGAAGTTCGCATCGCAATCGGACTGGCAGGCTAGTGGAAGGAATTGGGGTTTTAATGCTGCTACGAGTTTCCGTCCAGCTTCATCCACCGTAGGTTGTACGAATGGACCTCCGCCTATTTTATGAATGCTGACCTAGTAAGAATGTACAGTTGGTTAAGTACGATACTCCGAAGTCTCAACTAGTGATTAATACGCAAATATGTATTTCTTTACTTACTTTATCGTCTGCAGCCGACTTCTTCGTTCGTCGTTTTACATTCTAGTAACATAACTGCAATGTTTTCCAATCCCGTCGCGCCAAATTTGCGTGGGAATTGAAGTCTGAAGCTAGTGCTTTCCAGGCGTTTTCCTTCTCTTTCGTACTTACAGCATCAGTCTTTTTATTTTCAATCGTATTCTTATATTTAGTAACAACTAAATCAATCAACAACTCCTTTTCGTACGCTGTAAAATTCGGCGCTCGATTTCTTCGCTCATTGACATCCAAGTTCATGTCCATTTTTCAATCGGTGTTTGAGATCTGATTGACACCAAGATTGACACTACGTCACAGAGATTAAAACATGAAATAGCGTGACTTTACTACCAACATACTCCTGATTAGTACGAATTTCCCACGCTGTTTACGACGTTGCCAAGCGAAATTCTACGATGACGGATCAAAGTTGATCCGGATCATGAGATCCGAGATCAATGTTATACAACACAACGAGCAGCTTGGAAAGGATCATTTTCTGATCTCGAATCAAAATTGATCTCGGATCAGCTATGTTTATACAACCGGCCCTAATAGGGCTTTTGGTTCCAATCTGTAGCCAGCTTCAGGTAGTTTCAGTCTCTTTTTCTAGATGGCGCTCGAGGTCATTCATAACGTGTAAATAGTTATATACACGTTCTGTAGATGGCAAGCAAGTATGCATAAAATGAGCGTTGTTAATAATTAAAGGCACTTTGTCTCGAAGTGAAGTATTTAAAGTTTTTCAAGTCTAACTTCAATCAGTGGGCACTTCTCACAAATTAATTAGTCATAAAACGTCGAGCATTGTGGAGATAATACTGCTGAATTGCATCGAATTCGACTTTACCCAATCGATTAACCTTGTTCAAACTAATATCGATTTTAATCGATAGTTCCCATGATGCTACAGTATTTGTGTTGTTTCAATACCAAGTGCTCATGTGCTTGTGATGTAAATCTTAGTTCCATGTGCTTGGTTGAGTCCGTTCGTGTGTCTCGTACGGTGCGGATCGTTCTTTGGTTGCAGTCTGGTGTTTGCCTGCGGTGACAAGTAGTGTGTGACCGTTTGGCGAGTGTGTGTCTGTGTACGCTTTGGTGATGGATACTGATAGTGGAGGAGATGATGCACCGGATCCCTCATCTAATGCCAATGTTGGTCGTGAAGAAACTGTGCCGATGCAAACCGATTTGATTAATCTTACTTCAAATATGAATTCATTACAGCAGCCTTTACAACCTCAACAGTCTAATGCCGCTCAGCCGCCTCCTCCACCTCCCCCCCCTCCTGAAGAGTTGGAGGTTTATCAACAGGCTCATTTTGGTCCATTTAGTGTATTTGTTGAATCAACTAAGTCGAAAAATATTGGTGGGCTACATCCCATGGCGCTTGGGCGCTTGTTTTACGATAATGATATTTTTGTGAAAGGTATAACGCCCAAAGGACGAAATAGATTATTGGTGGAATTTAGTTCCGCGATCCAAGCTAATTCCTTTCTACGTCATTCAATACTTGCAACTCACTCATTGAAAGCATATATTCCCAGTTCCATTATCTTTCGTGTTGGACTTATACGCGGTGTGGAAAAGAATGTGTCTGATTCGGACATTCTTAAATACCTTAAATCTGATGTTCGGGTCAAATCGGTCAAGCGGCTTAACCGTAAGGTTGTGGAGCCCAGTGGAGTGACCTACGTTCCAACTGGAACAGTTAAGATTGTTTTTCGCTCTCAAACTCTTCCTCAATATGTCTCTTTGTTTCAAGTGCATTTAGAGGTTTCCCCTTTCATATTTTCCCCGATTATCTGTTCAAAATGTCAGCGATATGGACACACGATTAAAAACTGTCAAGCTAAGTCACCACGATGTGGGCATTGTGCGTTACATCACCTTACATCAGAGTGTCAGGAAAATATTCGCCGCTGTGTTCACTGTCATCAGGCACATTATACTGGTTCATCAAACTGCCCTACTCATCAACAGCAAACTGCCCTTAAAAAGCTTATGTGTACAGAAAATCTATCCTTTTCCGAGGCGTCTGCTAGAATACCCTCGACCCAATTTGACACGTCCAATAATACACATCTTTTTCCACCTCTTCCTTCTACTAGTTCCACTTCACCTGTGGAAACCCCGAGGAAACGTAAACTTACTCAGGTGGTTATGAACGAGCCCCGTCCCATTCCAACACCTGGTTTTGATACGTCTGGGTATCTTAATCTCATCCGACCCCCTCCAGTGTCTTCACATACCTCGGTCTTTCCATCCACTTCATCTTCATCCTCCCCGTCCCCGATTCCGTCTACGTCCCGTAATTCTCAGTGTTTACCTTCAGCTCCTTCTCAATCATCTAGTTCCCCTGTACTACGCCAAAAGGCGTATCTCCAAAGTGGTATTCATCAACTATTTCTGCAACTTATTCAATTATTAGGGGACCAGCCACATGTCGCACACACACTTTATAAGCTTCGTGACTGTGTGCACACTATGTTCTCTTTAGATGCTACGTATCCTGCAGTGGAATGCTAGGAGTATTACTTCTAAACGGTATGAGTTACAATTTTTGATAAATGAAATTTCCCCATTCATTATAGCATTACAGGAGACTTGGTTTTCCCCATCCTCTGAGTTTTATTTAAATGGCTTTAATGTTGAACGCTGTGATGGTGTTGGTTACGGTGGTGTTGATTTATTTATTCACCATAGTTTATCCTATCAACTTCTTGATATCTCGTATTGTCTACCCCATACATTTGTTCTTGGTATCTCATATAATCGCCTTTCCATTATTAACCTTTATTGCCCTCCAGATCTTTCTATTTCTCACATTCAATGGTGTCGATTCTTGCAGCAATTTTCTTCTCATAACGAGCTTCTCCTCTTAGGGGACTTTAATCTTCATCATTCTATGTGGGGAAGCAGTAGTGATACTTCCCTGGGTTCTTATTTCCTCACTGCCCCCCAATCGCATGACTTTGTCATTTTAAACGATGGTTCTCCCACGCGCCTCACTCCCCCCGGCTCTCCTCCCAGTGCTGTGGATTTATCATTATGTCGTCCTGCAATGGCTTCGATTGTAACTTGGCACCGTCTTACTGATACACATTCTAGCGACCATTTCCCTATTATTCTTACGTATGGTCTTGGTAGGTTTTCTCGTTCTTCTTCCGCCCCTACATGTACCAGTAATCTTCGCTCCCTCCGTCACTTTGATAGAGTATCTTTTATTACTTATGTTACCCATCGTATTGAGCTTATTTCGGATAATATTTTGCCCTTTTCTACTCTCTTTCAATTTATACAAGATTATCTCGATCTTTATCATCCCTATAAACCTATTTCTTCCCACTCTGCTCGCCCCTCTTCCTTTTTACGATGGTGGGACTCAGAGTGCCATAATCTGGTTCTTAAACGACGCCGTTTATTCCGGATATATCGGAAAACATTAGCCCCTCACCATTATTTCCGTCTTAAACAACATATTGCTTATACTAGACGAATTTTTCTTTCTAAACGCCGTGCTGCATGGCGATCCTTTATTTCCTCCCTAAACGCTCATACTTCGTCTTCTCACTTATGGAGTGCAATTCGTTCCCTTACCCGAGCTTCTCAATACATTCCACCCTCTGTCACCCCTCCACAGATTTTATCTATCTTTCTCAACTCCCTCACTCCTGATTATGTCGTGCCTGACTTTACTATCCCCCTGTCTCCATGCTCTTCTCGCTTTTCTGTATTACTCCAACCTATACACCTTTCTGAACTTGAGGCCACCTTGTGTAATGCAAAGAGTTCGTCTCCGGGCCCTGATTATATATCATACGATATGCTCCGGATTCTCCCTCTCCGTGCTAAACAAGCTTTATTAGCTCTCTATAATAATATACTTCTCACTACTTCTGTTCCTACCTCTTGGAATGATTTTTTTTTAGTACCTATCCCCAAACCTGGTCAACTTCAAACTGACGCTAATGGCTTTCGAGGGATTGTCCTTGGTTCGTGTATCCGCAAGACGTTTTTAAAAATTCTCCTTCAACGACTTTTGTGGTCTCTTGAATATTATAATTTGGTTCCCAAATATCAATTCGCCTACTTTAAAGGTCGTTGTGCTCAAGATGCTATTAACATTTTACTTATCGATATTTTATTAGCGCAAATTCGTAAGGATTGTCTTATTGCTATTTTTTTGGACATACGAGGAGCTTTTGACTCCATACCACTGCATCTTCTCTGGACTAATCTTGCACAGAAAGGTTTTCCTGCTCATTTTCTCCACATCTTGCGTAATTTGTTTACGTATCGGAAACTTTCACTTAAATCCGCTTATTCTTCTCTTCCTTGTCGTCTGTCATCTGTCGGTGTTCCTCAGGGAGACATTTTAAGTGGTCTGCTTTTCGCCCTGTATATGAGTAATCTTGAAGAACTGGTTACCCAAAAAGCTCGCATTCTTTTTTATGCTGATGATATAGTTCTTTATTACTCTCATAGTAATGTCGATGTGTGTCGTCACCATATATATCAGCTAATGGAACAAGTCATTACATGGCTTACTTTCCATGGCCTTCAACTTTCTACCTCCAAATGCTGTGCAATGTTTTTTACCTCTAAGCGTAGGTTTAACTCTGAGCCACTTGTTTTCGATTCTCATGTCATTCCTTTTTGTTCCTCCCATAAATACCTTGGTGTTATGCTAGATCGCTCGTTATCTTGGAAACATCATATTACTCAGTTACGTAATTCTTCTGATATGTATATTAAAATTCTCCAAGTGGTAACTAGACGATCATGGGGTGCTGACCCTGGCACAGCTCAGTTGTTATATTCCGCTACTATTCGCTCTAGACTCGACTACTGTGCGCATGTTATAGATACTGCGTCGGATTCTGTTCTTAACCACTTAAATACTTTACAATTTAAAGCTCTGAGAACTTGTGTTGGAGCATTGTTGTCTACCCCTACTAATGCTCTCCTTGTCGAGACCGGCGAGTTCCCTCTTCCCATTCGCCGTAAAATGATAACATCTAAATATTTACTTAAAAGATTTGCTCTGGCTCAACACCCATTGCTTCCTAAATTGCAGTTATTAGATGAATATTCTCTTCTTTCACAGGCCCGCCGTCGTAAGATGCCTGCTTTGTTGTATGCATATCAATTTCTTCTTCCCTATAAAAACACTATTTTACGCACTGCTTCTTCCCCCGTTTATTCAGTAAATTTTGATTGTTTATTTTTTGTCCCTTCTATCATTATTCATTATCTCCCCTACATCTTCTTTTTCTTCTTCTATTCCTGGTTCTTCGTTGACTGGCCCACCTTTTAAGAAGCTACGTTTTGCTCTAAGTGATGCTGGCGTCCAGATATATACAGACGGCTCAAAAAACTCTTCTGGCGTTGGAGCAGCGTTCTATATTGTCAATACCAATGTTGCTTAACTCTATCGTTTACCCAGTGACGTTTCTATCTACACTGCGGAAATTTTTGCTATTCGTCAAGCTCTTATGTACATTAAGCATCATTCTATACCTAACGCAGCTATTTATACGGATTCCCTCAGTGCCGTTCAGTCGCTCAAGTCATCTCATCTTTCTTTTAACTGGTATTTGTATCATGTTAAAAGTCTTATTTATACTTTGCTTCAATCTGGGGTGGTTCTCACTTTTGTCTGGGTCCCTAGTCATATAGGTATCTATGGGAATGAACAGGCGGATTTATTCGCGAAGCGAGCTGTTCGTGATGGCAAATCCCTACTTAACCTTGCAGTTCCTCTACCCGATTTTTATCCAGTTCTTAAACATTATGCTTATGGTCAGTGGCAAGAAGATTGGACTAGATCAGCTTCTTATAAAGGTCGCTATTATTACAATATTCAGCCTTGTATTCCTCCCTATCCTTGGTATTTGAAGGGTAACTATTCTCGCCGTCACATTACCAACATTATTCGTCTTCGCTTTAACCATGCTCTTACTCCTCTGTATAAACATCGTTTTAACCTCTCCCCCCACTCCTCCTGTATATGTGGTACTCTGAGTGCTGATGTAAATCATTTATTATTCCAATGCCCTGTGTATGATTCTTTTCGTCCGGCTTTTATTTCTCGTCTTCTCAGTCTTCAGATAGCTCTCCCCACCAATGTCTCCTGCTTGCTTACCGATATGTCTCCTGCTTTAATACATGCTATCAATCAATATTTGGATGACTCTCATCTTCATTTGTAAATTACTGTCTGTTTATTGTTCGCACCGTTATATACTCCTGCTTCCACTGTTTTTTGCTTCTACGCACTTCCTTTGTTATGTTTCGCGTTACTTAAGGTGTGTACATAGACCCGATGCTCAACTGTTCTTGAGACCTTCGTAGTGAAATTCATTGCGTGTGACCTTCGTAGTGGACTAATTGCGTGTGATTTCGCATTATAAGTGTAATATCACGATAATAAGTGTAGTGGCTGGGTGAAATAATAGAGCCCATAACCTCTCCGACAACAACAACAACCATGTGCTTGGTTATTTGAAATATATCTTCGCCAGTCCTCCTGAAATCCTGTATTTCCTGTTTGAGTACACATCAGGGGTTGAAAGCTGAATGGTTCTATTAATGTAGTTCTATATATTTCCTGTCTCAGTGCATTTAATTCTGTTATTTTTATTTTCATGTGGTACTTGGATATTGATGTGTTACCCCATTGTCTTGTGTATGGTGTGCTCTATTGTCTTGCTTTCGAAGAGATTTCTTATTTGTTATAATATCAGCTTTGTGTTAATGTGTCAATCATTCATTTGAAGTTAAAGCTGCTTTGAGGGGTATCAGATCATTTTTTACAACGTAGTAAGTACTTGGAAATAAAAATATATGAATTACAATGTATTGGGCATGGAAGTAGTAGAACTGAATTATTATCGCCGTTTGTGGTGGTGGCGAGGGGCAGGGAAAGGAGGGGGAGGAGCCGTAAGCATACCCGGATGTGCGTCACTGCGACGGATGTTAATTATCCGCGCTATCTGTTGAAAGTAATACTAAGGTATTGCACCTGAATGCACACTGTGGCGCTATCTCGGAAAAGAGACTAAAACTACTAGCGCCAAGTGGATTGGAACCGAAATTTATCATTGAGTTTCATCTCTATTCTATTCTATCCTCTTTGGTCTCTACTGTATTTGGTTATAATAAGGGATGGCAACGATATATCGGTTTTTACGAAATACCGATATTTTTCATTCGATTTATCGGTATATCGATACCGAAATTTTGATTCAGTTTATCGCACAACTATACAATATATCATACCTTAACCGTTGCCTACGCTATAATAGAAGGCCTGGACAAGCCGACTCATTTCTGGGCGAACAAACTAGTTCACGCAATGGCCGCTTGGATCGCGTTTATGTTCTATTGTTCTCATGTTCTGTCTACATCCCTGCATTGAAGATCCATACAATAACGCGAAATAATACATTTTTTTAAATCATTATGCCCGGTGTGAATCAGATATAAATATATAAAACAACTTAAAACACACTACACTTCATAGATTTCTTTCATTTTGCATTTGTATATCACACAAAAATAGGGAAATAAATAGAAGTACTCACCCGATTTTTCCCTATTACTATAATTTCAACACTTTTCTGCTCAGAGGCTTGCTGTTGAATTTGTTTAATAAATCACAGTCATTAGTCACTTTCATTGCGTAGTTATCAAGAACAGGTCTGAAAATTGTTGTAAGTATAACGTCTGTGATGTGTGATTGATCACAGTCGCGGCAATGAAACGTCTCTTTAAATTTTGGAGCGGTAAGGAATTTCAGCTTTCGGACAAGGTTACTTTTTCCGAGATATCCTAACGCCCGCGTTGTAAATATTAACACATTTTTTGAGAAAAAAACGAATTTGCGTGAAGGGTAGCGCAAAGCTCCCCGATCTTGAGCCCTTATTAAGCACTTTAGTGGACTGTCCGTAACACAAGACGACAGCTGTTCCAAACAAGATCCACAATCCGTCTTCTCCTCTGCGACCCTAACTGAATAACCGCCGACCATAGCCAATGCAGATAGCTGCATAGAAACAGGTTCTTCTGTAAAATGAGAAAAAAAATGTGAAATTGTCAGCGATCATTTAAACGAACATGCATGTACAGCGTAACCGATATTAAAATAAAGCAATTACCTCGGATAGGCACGTCGAGTAATTCCAAAACACTTCCGGGAATAACAACCGAGGTGGAAATATCACTGGCTGTTCTCCGCCGAATGGTGTCCATTAACCTGAACTTCTGAGATTCTACATTAGAAGTGTCAGAAGGATTGATCATACCACATTTCAAAGTCGTCTCTAATGCATATAAACACGATCTGGCGTCCATCATATCATTGAAACCTCCATTCCTTCTTAAATGACTAAATAACAGTTCAATGTCATCACTGGAAAGATTTCTACTGAGAATATAATGAAATCCATTTGAAAGTAAGTACTTTATACACTTTACCGTTGAATGTGTTGTGATCATAAGAGCTTCATATGTTTCTTGACTGAATGTATTTAACTTCTGACCAGATTTTTGAATTGTGTCAACGTACGGCAGAAATTCCTCTGTTAACCACAAAAACCTATCGTCAGTCAATTCGGTGAAAATTTTCTTGTCTGTGTTCCTGGAATGGTAACTTTGTTTTATGTTGCACACATAAAACATGTCATGCCATTTCCTTACATATTCTAAAAATTTAATTGTTTCTCTCAGACTGACAGGATCAGACACTGACTCAGGAGCGACAGTAGGCAGTGTTTTTAGTGCTGTAGTGACATTAAGGGAAAATAAATACTTTGCTCTTTTAACATTCATTTTTTCAAGGTTGGAGGGGTACACAACCTTCCTTCTTAAACAACGGACTGGTTTAACAATGGACTTTTTCTGCATATTGTACAGTCTTTTTACATGTTCACTTGAAATCAAAGTTTCTCTATAACGAAGATCCTTTGCTAGAAACTGACACCTAATATTTTTCAGAACATGGCTGGAATCAAAACTGAGGAACAGGGATCTGCTTTCTTCATTATGATGTTTTATTTCAGATAAGATTGGACCTTCACACAGCTCTTTCATCATATTCGAATTCACAGAGCAATTGTCTGTCACTAAGCGTAGGATTAAAATTCCAGTTTCTTCTACATCGCTGATTACTTTCATTGTCAGTGTTAACAGCTGGCTGCCAGTTAACTGCCTAGTGAAGTAAAATGCCACGGGTATTCTGATGTTAGTTGACAAACCACGGAATAAAAAGCAGAGTAACCTGTTAGCCACGGCTTCACCTCGGCCCAAGTCTTCTATTTCATTTTCCGAAAATCCAAGGAACTGGTCCATTTTACGGTCATATCCCACTCTGGGTTTAATTGCCATCTCGTCAATTTTTCTTCTGGACATTCCAAATTACTGTATTCGTGCTGTAGTCTTTCTTTTATTAAAGATGTGACTCCAGTTTCCTCATTAGAGAAGCCAATGTACCTTTTTAGTGTTTTCGGATGAGGAATTTTGAGGCAGTTTACAGATCTTATGAAACGGTATCCTGTCGGAGCTTTCCTATGCCAAAGTGTACAAATTTTAAGAGTTTTTTCGCCGTATTAATGTGTGCTTTACTATAAGCTTCAATTTGTTCGATTAGAAACAGTGCTTTTATCACCCCATTTTCTCCATCTTTCTGAATTTTCTGGATTTTCTCTTCTAGAGGAGACTTCTGTTTCTTATTAGATTTCAGCTTTTCAATTTCACTTCTCAGTTTTACTACAGTTTTTCTTAGCCTACAATTTGATTTACATTTTAAAACAAATTTCCTATTGATATTCTTGTGCTTGTCTTTGTAGTCAAATACTGAAGGCGTTTGGGTGCCTACATCAGAGTTTAACACGTTTTCGAGTTCTATAGAAGGGTGTTGATCATCTGCGTCCACTGGTCTGCAGTCTATTTTCTTTTGTTTAGTCGGTGAACTACAAGCCCTCACAACTGGGTCTTTCCTACGCTTAAGAATTTTTTTCTTGTGATCAGGGAAATTATTAAAAACTGTCGGCACTTTGTTGGGGAGCAGAATTCTCCTCACAGTACTTATACTGTAATCTGATTCGACAAAGTGCAAGCTACATATTCTGGAGCTATCATTAGGAGCCCAAAGAGATCCTTTTCTGCTGCCCTGTCGAGAAATAGCAACCCTCCATTTCTCCCGTAAACTCGGATCTTTAGGAAAAATATGAAAATTTATTTTTGTGTCTTTCTTCGCTACGTTAGATGTGCAGTTAGGCACGCAACAATAAACCATCTTAACCTACAGAATGGAAAGAGAAACTTGACGGTAATTTGGAAGCGCATAACCAAACAAACGTTAAATGCATCTCAGCAACCATCCATATACTGCAAATCGTGAGACCAACTAAATTTAAAAACGACAAAACTCTTCATATTTCATGTTAGGTAAGGCCTTACCTTATAAACTGAAGTTTAATATGTTATTTCTTCTCATAAAACATGCTGCAGTGACACACGTAAACATAGGATTCGCGCCAAACAATAGAACATAAACGCGAACCTAGCGGTGGAAATGAGAAAAACTACTACCCCGCTTTTAATGCAAGAAATTGGCTTTCTGTCCAGGCCTCTAGTATCTAGTAGGCTTTGCCTTAACTGACCTATCGAAACGGTCCATAATGGCGGCAGCTGGAGTGCTAGCATGCGTTCATTTTGATTTGTGTAAGCCGTGTTGTTATCAAATATTTACGGAAATTTGAACATTATTAATCGTACATTATATTTATTTTTAGCCTTAAGAAGGTTATAGATCCTCTTTCAGTGCCGTAATAAGTTGTTTGTTCGTAAAGAGCTGATTGATTCTAACAATATCGCTGGTGATTAAGTTAATGTTGATTCTCGTGTTCTTCTCTGAAAGTATTTTCTTCATTTTTAGTTTCGTTTGCAATATGTTTATAGTTTCATGTGCTGTGTGCCTGGATGTAAGTAAGAACTTCAGTGTTCCCGTTTCCAGAACACCTATTATTACGGCAAAATTGGGTTAAGAGCATTCGTAAGGAAAACTTCGATCCGAATCATAGGACTAATAATGTTGTGTACATTAATCATTTTATCATTTTTGAAATCAAATGTATTGTCAGGGAAGACATTTACCCATAGAAGGTGGTGATCTCATTCGAGTGCAGCTCAAACCTCCGAAGTTAAAACTAATGATGCCTATCCTAGCATTTGCCCTATCAGCCAACGCACCTTACTACAGAGAAAATTTGATCAGTCCCAGAAAGATCCGGAAAATCATGACCAAGATTTATGATTTAGAGGCTAAATTAATCTTAGACGGTGGTGCAATAATGATGTAATTAATTTTTCAACGTTTTACAATGAACATGCGTAAACTAAACCTAACCCCATCTCCCGTGAGAGAACGTGAGGATTATGTTTTTATATAAAATACAATTATGGCATCAATTCTGGTGAGTTTTAAGTTGACGGGTGTTTTGGATGGTCATGTGTATCATACAAATATCGCTTGTACCTACTCAAAAATACAGGTGGATACTGGGCGGTTGAAATTTTATTGGAGAAATTTGTTTGCGTGTTTTACATAATGGGTTGTGGTTAATGGTAGTGTTACATAGTATTTCATGTAAGGTTAATAAAGTTCTTTGTTGATATCTATACATCTTATTTGCTGACCGGAGATTCATATGTGAAATATTTTTATACTCTGTGTCTGTTTCAACCTGACGTTGATACAATTATTTTTCCCACTGAAATTACCTTTAGACTTACAATACGCGATAACGCTACTTTTGGTGTTTAATTATTCAGATTTTGAGTTAGTGAGTTGCATTTCATGACGTTTGACTTGTGATATTTTCTATAGGTGACTCGAAATAAACATGCATAACCTTCCCCTCAACCTCTCATATCGCACACCGATGTCCGCCATGTTTCTTCTGGATTACGGTCTGATGTAATTGTAGTTGGTCTTGATGTAACACCGTTGTCTACATTAGGTGATTAGTATATAATAAGGCGCCGGGCTGAGTGGCTCAGACGGTTGAGGCGCTGGCCTTCTGACCCCAACTCGGCAGGTTCGATCCTGGCTCAGTCCGGCGGTATTTGAAGGTGCTCAAATACGTCAGCCTCGTGTCGGTAGATTTACTGGCACGTAAAAGAACCCCTGCGGGACTAAATTCCGGCACCTCGGCGTCTCCGAAAACCGTAAAGGAGTAGTTAGTGGGACGTAAAACAAATAACATTATTATTATAATAAGGCCTCCGCATGGCAGTTTACACGGCGCGAAATACGTTCTAGTTCCAAAGTCGCCGCTAGACTACCTGTTAGCCCTCCATTATTTAACAACACAGACGTTTAAGAAAACTGTGAAGCAAAAAGGTAAGTTAGTGAGTTTTTAGGTAAGATAGGCCTTAAAATTAATTATAAGAAGGGTTGATTTGTGTATTCAGCTTGGGGTGAGTAGAATAGAATAGAATAGAATAGAATAGAATAGAATAGAATAGAATAGAATAGAATAGAATATGTTCAATTAAAGTCAAAGAAAATTTAATGATAGGAAAGATCCACTCGAACATTGGACTTAAGCAGGGATGTAAACTATCACCAATACTGTTTTTGCTTTTTATTAATGATGTAATAGAATGCCTAGCGAAAGAGAATAGGACTAGCCCTTGCTTATACAATAAAGAGATCCCCGGTCTAGTCTTCGCAGACTCCATGCCTATTCTCAGAATTTATTTCAAAGGTTTTACCCCTATAGTAATCTCTAAATTGTTCTCTCGTTTCCTCACTCCACCTGTATCTTACTAATTTTCTCTGTTCATAGTTAAAGAATTGTTTGTCTACTTTATTATCTTCCTCTCTCAGTAGCCGAATAACAACTGGGAAATGATGAGACGCTGTCCAATTTTTTACCTGGATTTCTTTAATAAGAGTTAAAGCCTCTCTAGATGCCAGTACTAGGTCTATAACACTCCCTCCTGGCTCTACAATATATGTTAGGTTGCCGGATTCATCTCCCGGCCATACCCCATTTAAGATGTACAATTCCTCTATCGCGCATATTTCTAATAATTTCTTTCCATTTTTATTACACTCTTTGTCTTTGCTGCTCCTTCTTTCTATTAATATTTCCCCGATTTCTTTATCATATAATGGATTATTTAAGCCAACCCTTGCGTTAAAATCACCCATTATAATTATTCCTGCTTCTTCATTTAGTAATTTTATCTGATTTACTTCATCAACGAGCTCTTCAAAGAAATTTTCCTTCTCAAACCGGGACCCCGATGGGTGATTGTAACCAAACAATATAACTGCTCACCTTGCGGCAAACTAACAAAAAGCACACACTTCTACTTCATAACAGAAATAAATTAAATAAGTGTGAATACCCACTTTCCAGCAGATACTACATATTATGTGAAACCTTTTCAGGCAAGTCACAAAAGCGCCTTCACAGGCATTTTAATAACCTTTACAGGTATATCAATCTGTTCCACTGCATGCTTAAATGCCACCATGCATCTTACCATTATTATATTTGACGCAAGTGCTTGTTTAACAGTAACAATACTTGTAGTTATTGCTAATATCTTTTCGTTTCCTTCTGCCATATACTTCTTGAAATCTTATTAACTCATACATATCTGCTATTTCCGAGATCTCTTGTTGTACAATCATCATATTATCTCTCTGCTGCGCTTGTAACTTTCATTGTCATCACACCTTACTCTAATCTACACATGTAGAAGTGCTTAGTCAACACTGGGCTTGAGATAGGTTAGGCCTATCTCTTCCTCTCCCTACTCTACTGTACTACAGCAGCCAAATCAAACTAATTAACAATCCCACAGCAAATAAAACAGGCTAACACACAGCAAACGACCTCATTGTAAGGAACTCATTACTGTTAACATATTGATGAACCAAATCTGCTACTTAGAAATATACAATATCTAATATATGAAGGAACACTGAACAACTATGAAAGAAACATAGTGCTAAACTTATAACTTAGTTTTTAGCGACTTAAACTCTATAATGAATACATATCTGATATGCATTTACTATCATTTACCAGTACTGTTATTACTTTCTGTTATTACTAATCTCATTTTAATTTCTTTCTTCCACATGTTTCTTAGAATACAGAAAAAATTAGCTAGTTTTCCTGGGGTGATCCATTCTTTATTTAACAATTTGGTTATTGTATAAAATTCTTTCTCTCTTTCTACTTTTAATTTATATTCATCTCCAAGGTATTTAGTTCTCAGTGCCTCCGTTCCCTTACAAGTTCTCAGTAAATGGTCTTCTCCCATTATGTCGTCACAAAATAAACACTGATTTACGTTATGGTTCTCTCTTATTCCCTTATTTTTGTATAAACCCAAAAGCCACCACAACACACCTCTTAGTTCCCTATTTGTGATTCTATTTTTTCTTATTGACATGTTTTGGATAATTCCACAAAATTCTACTAGTGTTCTTTTAATTTCACATTCTGCCCTAATCGTCTGTCTCTCTATGTCCTTTACTCTAATCGTTAATATTTTAATGAAGCTGTTTTCTTTACCGTTCATCTCCTTATCCCAATATAGCCCCATTCCTATCTTGTCTAACATACTTTTTACTTTCGATAACCAATAATTCTCATCCAAGTGTCTCATCTGGTGCTGGTAGGCTAGGTTTAATATTTGCCTCCCTCTCCTCTTTTTAATCTTAACCAATATTTTACTATTTTCTTACTTATGTCTGCTTGGATGCTGATATCTCCACGTATAGTTCTCACTCCACTATTTGCTGAACATTCTGGTAGGCCCATTATTATTTTACAGGATTTGTTACTTATGACATCTAGTTCTTTTTATCAACTTCTATACCCCATATTTCAACCCCATACAGTGCTTTTGATACCACAAGGGCATTAAAAACATTTTTATGTAGTTTGTATTGCAAATTAGGCATCTTCGTTTCTAGGGCCTTTATACTTGATAGGGCGGCCACACCTTTTATTTTTGCATGGCGTATCTGTTCCTTCCCCAACCCATTCTTTGTTAATATCATTCCTAAATATTCTAATTTATTTACAACTTCTAATTCAACACCATCTAACCACCATCGCCTTTCATTTCTTTTTAATTTATTTCCTCTTTTACAAACCATTACTTTTGTTTTTTTGGTATTTATTTTCAAAAGCCAATAAACATATCTCTCCCCTTTTGATTACCTTTTTTAGTTTTGACCCAGATCATTTCCTCACATCCTGATTCCCTTATCTCCACTTGTTTGCAAATTTCGTCTTTTACGATAACTGTTATTCCTCCTGGGTGACGCCCTTTCGTACTCCTTTTACATTTTGTTTTACTCCAGACATTAAATCCCGGTATTTGCACGTTTTTGCTAGGCGGCAACCATGTCTCTACTTTCCCAATAATCTCACTCTCTCTCATTAAATCTATAAATTCATCATTTCCCAGTTTACTTAATATACCCTCTATGTTGATTAATCCCACTACCCAGTCTAGTTACTTGTTCATAGGTATATCTGATGCTACCAGGGCCTTGTTTCTCGTTATTCGTGGTTTTTCTATTTGTATAATAGATCCACTTGGGTAACTAATTATTTCCTCCTCTGACCCTCTAGCTTCCTCAGACCGTGTCAATCCTTTCTTTGCCCATATGTCCTTTAAATTTAACGCTGGCTTACGTTTCTTTTCTTCTTTTCTCCCTGCGGTGTCTTGCTTGCTCTGGATCACTTCTCTTTCTTGGGTTGATATCCTGGGTTGGTGATGTCTGGTTTCTGTCGTCACAACATCCAGTTCGTTGTCCCTGCTTGGTAGGTTTGCACACGTACCTGTTGACTCAGGAGTGCTGGCGTCACTCACTGTACTGCTGTTCTTCCGCTTGGCTGACGTATCAGGACAATGTCCTAGCTCACGGAGCTGACCAGCTGTCCATGCCCTGCTCCACGAATCGTCCGATATAATGAGTCTGTTTCCACGTATAAAGGCTTTTAGTCCCGAATGCCTAGCTTTTCCTTGATGAAAACGTAGTGTTCGTACATTCTCCATTTCTTCCTTGTCGAGATCTTTCTTGATCCATATCTTCGTGCCTTTCAGGTTTCTCGTGTTTTCCAAAATTTTTCGGGCCTTCAAACCAGATACCATGCAGACTTTTACTGGTCTTTTTCCCATATTTCTTCCTAATCTAAAGGCGTTATCAATATCACTCTCGTTGCACTCTATTTTCAAATTCTCTCTGATTAGAGAGAGTACTCTATCTATCAAGTCATTGAAGTTCTCTCTTTCTGGTTCTGCCAATCCGTAGATTATTATGTTTTTCTTCCTCTCTTCTTTGGACCTTGATTTTTCTTTTTCCTCGAGTTTCCTTAATTTTTCTTCTACCTCCAGTGCTTTCGTCTTCATACCATATATTTCGTTTTTATTTTGTGATACACTCTCTTTTATATCCTTCAGTTCTGTTTGTATAAATGATTTCAAGTCCTTGAATTCATTTTTCTGTTCTAGTAACATTTCTTTGGTCTTTTCTGCATGGCATTCTTGAATGGCCTCTTTAATCTTCTCAATATCTTCCCATGTCAGTCCTGGGCCAGGGTTCATCTCCGCTCCGCCAATCACTAATAGTACCATCACTACAACTAATGACACTACTGTATGAGTGATGTTGATATTGTTATTCACTGTTTGTAACGACTTCCTACTACATCGGGCCTGCCATCTGCCTATAGCACATCTGTATTGTTCGATTGACACTCCCATGTTCGCGCACTCCTATACTTCCCGCACGTTCAGCACTACGTCCGTTCACCTCGCTAGCTGAATTGCAACTGTTGGGGTGAGTATATGGTTTATATTTAAACGTAAGATTAAGAAAATGGAGGCCTCCACGACTCAGGTAGCAGTGCGCCAGCCTCTCACCGCTGGGTTTCATGGTTCAAATCCCGGTCACTCCATGTGAGATTTGTGCTGGAAAAAGCGGAGGCAGAACAGGTTTTTCTCCGGGTACTCCGGTTTTCCCTGTCATCTTTCATTCCAGCAACACTCTCCACTATCGTCTGGCTCCATGGCTAAATTATTAGCGTGCTGGCCTTTGGTGACAGGGGTCCCGGGTTCGATTCCGGCAGGGTCGGGAATTTTAACCAAAATTGGTTAATTTCGCTGGCACAGGGGCTGGGTGTATGTGTCGTCTTCATCATCATATCATCGTCATCACTACGCGCGGGTCGCCTATGGGTGTCAAATCAAAAAGACCTGCACCTGGCGAGCCGAACTTGCCTCGGACACTCCCGGCACTAAAAGCCATACGCCATGTTCTTTTCTCCACTATCATTTCATTTAATCTGTCAGTCATTAATCATTGCCCCAGAGAAGTGCGACAGGCTTCGGCAGCCGGCACAGTTCCCATCCTCGCCGCTAGATGGGGCTTCGTTCGTTCCATTCCTGACCCGGTCAAATGAGTAAACAAGCTGAGGATTTGCATTAAGAAAATGTTTTTTGCATATTGATAAATATACAAAGCCGAGAGAGAGTTAATTGTAAACATTATATTCACAGGATGGTTATTGCGCGTGATAAACAATGGTTTATTGCTGTCTACCATTCTGCCAAAGTAAACTTCTGAAAGGTAGTGGCATTTCTTTCCACACGCAAATGTAGAACTACGAGAAAAATGGGTCAAAATTATATCATGTCGGGGTGACGAGAAGAATAGCATGTGGCAACCTTCCTCTAAGTCTGTAGTATGTAGTGCACAGTTTGAAAGCAAATGCTTTAGCATTTCTACTAAAACTAGCCGCAATCAATGCCAACACTTTTTTCAGTGTATCCATCGTAATTGCATGGCAACGCTAAGCTATGTAGTACTACTAAAATGTTCTCATTCCTCCCCTGAAGGAGGAGGCGGGCCGCTTAGACGGTGACGCCATCTCTCAGGCCGGGAGATTTGTCACGTTGAAGGAGATGCTCGGAGAAGTTGAGGGGGTTGGTGGCCGTGGCCTATACCAGAAGTTGTTCCGTCATTCACCTTGGTGCAGGAGAATGGAAAACAACGGAAAACCGTTCTCAGGACAGTCGACAGTGGGGACCAGCCGTGAGGTTCAGCCCTGTACCGTGTTTCGAATACAGAGGTGTAGAGCCACGGAAGAGCCATGGCCAGCCCTCCTCTGTTCGGTTGGCCGGTCGGAGTGCAAAGCTGTGGGACCACGGACCAGGCGTGGCCACTTGTTGACCGAGATCCACTCTGCATTCATCGACGTAGGATATGTGATTACTGCAGTGTTTTAAAGTATACTATGGAGTATTTTCATTTTTATTAGGACGTGAACTTTCCGGTTGCAATGATACTGCCTGATTCGTATGAGCTCATCTTGAATTACTGGGTGATGCATTTACTTTTCTTCATTAAACATCATAGAAATATCACTTTCCTACTCAAAACGCAATTTGTTATATTTGTAATGTGCTTTTATGTGCAAGTTATTCTCGTAATGCCAATTGGAATCGTGCTGAGGAATGGAGGGAAAACCTGACATCCAGCGGCGCTATTTGAACTGCTGCTACTCTGTCAATTTAGTACTTGAAGAGACCATGCATGCAGAGGCCTTTACTTATCTCGTAGGCAACGATAACACCTAGGGACGTTCCGATACACCGTACTAAAATATCGATATTTCCTTCGACAAAGGCATGCCGATATTATCCTACTCTCAAAACAAAATATCGATATATCTCGACATCAAATTATATTTTTTTTCCAAAATACAAGGATTTGAAATTATATTGAAGTTATATAAAACGGGGACCACGGCAGTTCCAAGAAAAACAAGAAAATTAAGAGAACCAAATATAATGACCAAAATATTTTTTTGTAAAATGGTATCAGCAGTAAAGTACAAAACATCAAAACCTAATTCAACCATGAATTCTAACACTTTAAGTGTCTGAGTTAATGTTATTCATCAGAAAAAACGACCAATGATATCTTTCTTCCCAGAATGCAATGATAAAGCCATAGGCCTGAATACTTGCATGGTAGATTCTGCATCATATTCTCAGCTATTTTCGGCCATTCTTACTAATTTACGAGGTTTATATGAACTTCATCAAGCATTACTGACACTATTTTTTCACTCTCTTTCACAGGTGTACTTAGTTATTTCAAAAAACGAATTATTCAGGATCTATGCCTCGACCGCTGGCGCCTATTGACATAAATATATCTTGTGGCTGAGGGTCAATGAAAATTTCTGTTTCGGAAGTATAACACTAGGAACCGTCCAGGCTGGTGCTCATCTGAAATAAGAAGCCGTTGGTGGATATATTCCATGGATAATTAAACCGTGAACTCCAGTAGCAAGATAAACTCAACCAACCAGTCGCGTGGACAGGCAGAATACCAATATTGATATTTGTGCATTGAGGTCTGATGATATTGTAGTTGGTCTTGGACTCTTGGGTTATCATTCTCGATATATGGATACCGTTTGAATATACCGATATATTATGTGTAATAAATATCGATTATCGAAAATAAGCTTTCAATATATCGCAATATCAATATATCGGTATTTTTAAAAAAAATGCCATCCCAAGACCGACTCCAATCCCCAGACCGTAATATATAAAAGACATGGCGGCCGAAGTAGCCGGATTGCTGGTATGGGCTAACACGAAAATATCACGTACATATTATTTTGATTATTTAGAAATTTCAATTCGTCAAATAACGTTTCCTCTTAGATTTCACTTCGCTAGATAGATAAAAATACATTATAAAACTGTTAAAATGATATATCTAACATCATTTTGAATGTTTCAAAATAAATTAAGGTGCGGAATTCCTCGATTTATTCGCTGTCATGAGAACTGTGAAACATAATTTGTTACCTTAGTTTTGAAGCGGTGGAAAATTTCTTAAATTCAGCACCCAATGAATGGGAAGTACACCCGAAATAATAATGTTATTGGCTTTACATCCCACTAACTACATTTTTTACAGTTTTCGGAGACATCGAAGTGCCGAAATTTAGTCCTGCAGTAGTTCTTTTACGTGCCAGTTAATCTACCGACACAAGGCTGACGTGTTTGAGCATCTTCAAATACCGCCGGACTGAGCCAAGATCGAATCTGCCAACTTGGGGTCAGAAAGCCAGCGCCTTAACCGTCTGAGCCACTCAGTCCAAGTACACCAGAAATGATTATGTTAACCCCATGAACGGCCCTGGTAATGCTAACAATGTTGACGTATGGCATAGCAGCACTTCACACAATGATAGTAACCTTAGTAATGAGACGTTCAGACACTAAAGATATAATAGGTTTATAACTATTAAAGAACATGAGTGCAAAAACTCTATTGACTAAACATTGATATTTAACCACATGCACGAGCTTCAGTTCGGCGCAGTCTGCTTGATAACAAATAACCACAGCATGTATCGGAAGGTGTTGGTAGTGTAAAACCATACGTTACAAACCCAGCTAATCCCTCATGTCACTATTTCTTTTCTGTAACAGTATACAGATTGCTCCATCTGTCACACTTATAAGTTTTGTTATACTCCAAGATCCAGCCAAACATTTCTGCAGGCAAAGCACAGATTATTGTAAAATACACCTACATCTAAATCACTCGACATTTTGAAGCACATAGCCACTGACGGAATAACAAAGTATCAGTTATATTCTATCTAAATTAATATTTTTCGAGAAACACGAATAGATTGGAAGTAGAGAAATGGCTCGCCTAACCTCAGACATATTCTCAAAATGAAGTATGCACGCTACAGTTTTCTCATGGACTTCCAAATAATCACGATGCATATTCCTAATCCATTTCTCTCTTAATGTTCTATTCCGTAGAAAACGTAAGGATATGGGAGGCATTGCCATAGTTAGACTAAAACCTGGTCCACCTTGTGCACTCACGTTCTTTAAAGGGTAAAAACACAATCAAAACAAGCACATTCTCACATTACTGTGTATAATTACAGATCCTATGTGTCCACTGACTCATATAAATACACTCGCACACGTATATTCTGCAAAGAAACTAACGTTTATCGTCATCTTCCATAAAATTACACCGACTACATACGATAGCAACAAACCAAAACAAACCCACATTTCCAACAATTCCGGCTACTCAATTCGCCATCTTTGAACGATCGAGAGTAGCATTAAAGTCTGAGGATTGGAGTCCGTCTTGGCCATCCCTAGTCATAATACAAGGCCTGGAAATGGAGCCCGTAAAATGCTATGGAAGTGGTTACATTGAAGTTCAATGCCGGGCCGCTAGGATCGCTATCTTACCCCCTGTCTAACCAGGCTCGGGCCTTTAAACGTGTTCATTAACTGCGTTGGTTGTGAATGTATTATGTATTTGTCTGATGTTAAGCTTTCGCAGTTCAAGTCATGGTTTATTCACGAGAAATTAAAGGTAGTGGAATTTCGTTTCACAAGTTTCCAGTGAATGTTCAACGTTCGAAACACTGTACAGGGGAAGTATTACGTATTAGAAACGACTTCAAGCTGATCGAAGTAGGCCTCTGTTCCCAAGTTTTGATCCGAGTTACGTCATAAGAATCGGGCGATCCCTAAATTTGTTACTGGACTGTTTTTAAACTATGCTGCCGTGACCGGCAATCATTTGAGAGGCATCTTCAAACTCAGATATCTTAAATTAGGAAACCAAGGAGGAAAATAATTTGCCCAACAAATTTCACGAAAATGAATGTAACAAGATCTAAAAATATTGTATTTTCCCCTGAAACAATCTCTGGTTTGTAAAGTATGGAGGTGGTTTTGTCCCGAGAGCATAAAGTACAGTTTAAATTAAGTCATTTGTTTTATGGAGCATTTTATTAAATTGTTTAAAACGCATAACGTCTGCAACACCTCACATGGGACATATTCAGGAACGAGAACAAACGAGCATCTTTTAACCGGGTGAGTTGGTCGTACGGTTAGGGGCGCGCGGCTGTGATCTTGCATCCGGGAGATAGTGGGTTCGAATCCCACTGTCGGCAGCCCTGAAGATGGTTTTCCGTGGTTTCCCATTTTCACACCAGGCAAATGCTGGGGCTGTACATTCATTAAGGCCACGGCCGCTTCCTTCCAACTCCTAGGCCTTTCCTATCCCATCGGCGCCATTATACCTATCTGTGTCGGTGCGATGTAAAATCACTAGCAAAAAAAAAAGCACCTTTTAGTACTGAAGATGAACTCCTCAGTTGGTTAGTTAATGATTTCCTGTCATATATTAAGAAACTTAAAATGCATTCAGAGAAAGTAAAAAGGAATCATGGGAGATATGTATCAGGCATAGATCTTGACTACTCAGTCCACTGTGGCCTGCGTAAAATACCTCATAAGTATACATTTGCATTATGCATTGATGAGGAACCTAACGAGCTATGACATCGATCTATTTTTAGCTACCTAAGACGCCAAGCGGAATACAATGACATTATGGTTCGTGTGGCAAAAGAAAAAACAGACTGTAAAGGCTGTTTAGAACATATCTGTTCTCCAGCTACTCAAAGTCCAACATTGTGTCTTATTCGTTTTCAAGATCGAGGAGCCCTCAGATACCGAAAATCGTCTGTGGCACTTCTGCAGTGAACGACGGAATTTGTCACTTCCGCTACGCAGTACCCGTCCCGAAGAGAATTACTAAAAGGTGTACGTTTATTTTTTCGAAAGACATGTTCAACAGTGAAACTAAGTGTGGAAAGTGTAAAGGCGACAAACCACCTCTTTTTCTACTATGAACATTTCTGAGACCTCGGTTAGACAACATTGCTTTGAGCCACTCAAGTAGTAGAGAGAAAGTTTTGAAACTTGATAAGAAGCCCCTCAGAAGGAAAGTTTTAAAACTTTAATGACATATCCAAGCCAATGCAGCACCGCTCTATAAATAAAGTACTGTCAATACCCGCAAAAACATTCAGTTCTTTTTATTTAGGATTACTTATTGACATATACGGCCATACGAATACAAGGGGGCAAGACCGCGATCCTAGCGGCTGAATGGTGAACTAGCAAGCAACCCGTTTCCACGAGACCGAGCTCGATAGCTGCAGTCGCTTAAGTGCGGCCAGTATCCAGTATTCGGGAGATAGTAGGTTCGAACCCCACTGTCGGCAGCCCTGAAAATGTTTTTCCGTGGTTTCCCATTTTCACAACAGGCAAATGCTGGGGCTGTACCTTAATTAAGGCCACGGCCGCTTCCTTCCCAGTCCTAGCCCTTTCCTGTCCCATCGTCGCCATAAAACCTATCTGTGTCGGTGCGACGTAAAGCAACTAGCAAAAAAAAGCGTTTCCATGAGTGCATTTCAAGGCCTTGTATTATAGCGTAGGCAACGGATCAAATACGGTAGAGAAAATACGCGAAACTTCCGGATTGTTTTGTTAAAACGAGAGGCTAATCGCAAGTGGCTCTCCTAGTGGCTTGACCTGAAAAATCGCGCTGAATTCAAATATCAATGGAAATGTATATAGGGAAATGGATAAATAAATTACGTCTAGAAAGAAAGTGTTACTAAGATATTAACTTCAAAGGTGCTAAAGCAATTCTGGATAAATGAATGAAGAATTATTTAACAGGTTATTATTTAAAGACTGAAATTAGACATATAATCAAGATGTGAAATGGGCTGCTGTGAAAGTGCTTGATCTTTCATTTATGCATTACTTGTTTAGCTTTAGATTTCCTGCCTTAACATTCACGGTCAGTTTTCTTTTTTTTTTCATTTAAAGGATTGTATTAACATATTAAAACATTTGTCAACAAAAATATCGGCACATTCCTTACACACGATTCAATGAATTTACATTTAAGAATAAAATCTATAAAATTAGCCGCAAAAACATTCAAAATTTCCCTATAAGCAATACTTGCCATAATGACATTACATTAGGGTAAAGCAAATTTGCATCATCATATTGTTTCAACAAAATATGTACATTTCTTAACAGTGCTTGACAACGCATTACGGCATTCCAAATGGGGTAACTTAGAACACAACCAGCCACACTCATACGCATAAGTATTTTCCTGAATTAAATCAAACTCACAGATAATACCTACAACAACACATCGGTATCGAAGGTTAACTGCTGCACTATACAATAAAATCTGCGTATTATATTTTAAGCCAATTAAAATATGGGTCCAGCAGGTCAGAAGATTATGAAGGACTATAAAAATCTCTTTGTCACTGGAAGAATATATATGCAACACAATATTACTTACATTTCTCGTCACGAGTGAAACAGAAGAAAGACCGCCCATTCTTCTCTACTTCATAGTTACTGCAACCAAACACAGCACATACCTTTCCCCTCATATTGAGAGGAGATATCAAGGAATGACACACGCTACTATTTAATTATCTCAACTCACTGAAAACGCATAAATAACACCAAAAACTCCACACACAAATGCACGTGCTCTTATGACAGGATCAGTAGTTCTCAGGTCAATCCGCTAGAGAGAGAGCTCTAATAGCTGTCCCTCGATATCTCGCTGAGTGTTGCGTATTGTCTCTCTGTATTTGATACTGTGATCAAAGAAAATGAATTAATAATCATTTTAATGCGCACAATGTGCGATTGATGCGCTCTGCATAAGTGTTTGTCCTTCTTCTTCTACTCTTCTTCTTCTGCTGCTTAGGAATTTATTGGGCGCTGCTGAAAAGCCCGGAAAAGCCATTACCCAGTCACAACACGTGTTGTCGTGAATCTTCAAGAGAAAAGACTGAGTTTTACTACTGATGGATGGAATTGTTCAACACTTGTAGAAAAACTAGGGTTAAGCCCTGTTCACAATGCAAACGTACCGTAACGTAAAACTGCTATTTTGCTTTTACGTCGCACTGACAGAGATAGGTCTTATGGCGACGATGGGATAGGAAAGGCCTAGGAATGGGAAGGAAGCGGCCGTGACCTTAATTAAGGTACAGCCCCAGCATTTGCCTAGTGTGAAAATGGGAAACCACGGAAAACCATCTTCAGGGCTGCCGACGGTGGGGTTCGAACCCACTATCTCCCGATTACTGGCCGCAAATATGCGACTGCAGCTATCGAGCTCGGTTAACATAAAACATAAAACTGCCTTTAACTTAGAAGTTTGCAGCCATGTTATCTGATGGAACCATTCACAATGCGCCGACGGAAACTTAACTGCGAGTCCGTAAAAAGACCTCATTCACAACCTAATGTGAACGACGTAACGTAACCGTAAAATTAACGTAAAAGTTGTGGTATTAACAATGCATGAACATAAGGAGTACACAGCAGCCATCAAAACACTGCCATGTTATTTAACACGGAAATCGGGTTTTAGACTATCTCTCAGTTTTATATTTTGATACCTCGATGGAATCAAACAACGTGGTAACAAAATTCACATTACTTCAAACATCTCTTGCTTTGCTTCTGAGAGCTGTGTACATGAAAAGGCGAACTAAAAGCTCAATGAGAAAGGCGTCCGCGGGCCGAATGATAAGACCCCGAGGCAGGAAGGTATGAATGTCCCTTGACTGTTCACCACCACCCTGGCACTTGGCTAGGTATAAAGAGGTTCCTTAGAAGCCGGCACTCATTCTCTTTGGGGCAGGACCTCGAGGTCCGGATCCACCACTCCTGTGCGGGAGAGTGACTTCCTCGTTGCCATATTCCCTGAAAGAAATGCCCGAAAAGAATAGTAGTAGGTACTGATGATGATGATGCTTGTTGTTTAAAGGGGCCTAACATCGAAGGTCATCGGCCCATTTTAGTAGTGCTGAGAAGTACTAGTAATGGCTCCCGATGTGTACTTGTAATAACAAATACAGTCTTTGTATTTGCTAAAATCACTCCTGACAAATTGCTCCTGGCGGTAGAGTTGGTGCTGGTTTATGTACCGTACTTATTTCCATGTTTGTTTCCTCAATGTTATTTTTGTTATTAGTTTATTTTTTTGTAAGTTAATTAGTGGGCTAGTTGCACAGTTTTATTCTCTAGTTAACATGTGGATTTGTTGAAGTTAGGCATTTTGTCAAACATCTGGTATCTAGTGGTAACGATCAGCCTGTAACATGGCCCAGTGGAGACTGACATGATGTTTAGGAAATAACTGAACCCCCCTTTTCACATTCTTCCACACAATGCTTAAAACAATATAACATTCCCCCAAAAATTCAGGTCTTGCCATGTGTTCCAATATTTGGTAACTCGATCGAGTACTGGGTACTATATATTTCAGTTTTCAAGTATCATTTCCTTGATTATGTTTGTTGAGCCTTCTAGTTTGTCCAGTGCAAACATTTGCTTTTGGTACTGTTTCATTTTACATATTTTGAGTTATTTATGCGAGCAGCCTAGGCCTATTTGATGTTTGTGCAAGATTAATTTCTTTCATTTCAGGTTTAGTTTTTTTAGTTTTATTTTTTTAGAATATGGAGTGAAATTAGAATTATACGCGTTATTAGTATGAAGAAATAGTATTGATCACGAACTTACTTCGTGTTGAACTACCTAGCTGTTGAGTAAATGTGTGTGTGTGTTTGTGCTTCTTGCCTGTTGTTTGGAATAAATGAATTAAAAATATAAACTGTGTACTTTATATGCTGCGTTTTACTGCTTCCTTTCCTTCTCTTTTCCATACTTATGTATAAAAGTAGTGGGAAGGGTTCAACGAACGAGGGAAAGAATGAGGTTATGTCAGATCGTGATTTAGGTAAGTACGGGCGTTTTGGAGTGTTATATGAATTGCATTAACATTTTCAGCAATCACTGTTGCATTTATTATTTAATAGATACAAATTTACAATAAAGTGCGAACGGTGAAACAACGATACAAGCTAGCATAACACAAGGGTTGCCAACATACAAGTACGGCAATTTCAATTTTCAAGTAAAAACACAAGAGAAGCTTGTGATACAACTTTCCTGCCGAAATGCCATCATTATCTCTATTACAATTCAAATTTTAACAAAGTAACAACTATCATCATCGTGTTTACTACGAGGTAATGTCGTGGGATTTATTTCCTTATGTTGGCAGAGAGAAAGTGGCCACTGTAGCTTCCATGACCTGTTTTCTCAGCCAACTTTATTATACAGGAGTGACGGATCTAATTCTCTTGCATGATCCTTGGGTCCATTCACTTTCACAGTTGGTGAGTTCGAGCTGAGTGCTCGTGGTGTGTGGACATGCGGCTCTAGCGTTATACTCAGGGTTGTACGTGCGTGGATTCTGTTTGGTGTGGGTGTTCTTTTGTGTTGTTCTCGATACTTCCTTGGGAGCGGTGAGCGGTTGTGTGTATTCTATGGTTTAAATTCCCAACTCCCTCCCGACCTCATGGCGGAATCGAGTGGGGGTCTAGGAATGGAGGAAGAATCAATTGAAGTGGATAGTCAAGAGTTCTCGATGGAAAATACGTTGGTGATCCCTGCACCCCCTCCAACTAATAGTAAAAATGCTTCTTCTATCAATGCTGATTTATTTTCCGTAAACCGGCAACTCATCTCTATGATGATAATCATATCGGTCCATACTTTGTCTTCATGGAGGCCCTAGATGCCAGCAAGAATTTGGGGAGCATACATTCCATGGCATTAGGGAAAAATTTTTATGATCGAAAATTTGAAGGTGTCACTCAAATTGCTAGGCGTGGTCGCCAGAGGATACAGATTGAATTCCAGTATAGACATAAAGCTAACCAATTCCCTACCAACTCGGTTCTAAAGGAAAAACATGTAAAAGCATTTATACCTTCCGCAGCGTTTTTTAAGATTGGCTTGATCCGTGGGGTCGATAAGGATTTGTCCATGGAGGAAATATGTCAGGTAGCTGAATCGACCACCCCCATTGTAGGAGCTCAGCGCATAAAACGCCGTGCAGTTCAGGAGGGCGAGGTTCTTTATCTTCCGACGGGTACCATTAAACTAACGTTTCAAAGTCAGACCTTACCGGCTTTCATTTCAATTTATCGTGTCCGTACGCCGGTGGAACCATTTGCTTTTCCCCCAACGATCTGCCGGCGATGCAGTGGCGGTTTCTGATATGGCGCAATGTAGCAATGAACCTCCAGTTTATATCAAATTTTATTCAAGTACTTGATATTCATAACTCCCTTGTGAATCTCGAAGCTCTTGCTTAGCCCATCTATCCGTAATATACTCATACTGGCTTTCATTTCATGTGAACTGCGCACGTTCCGTGGCTGGATACTTGTCTGGAATGAACCCCCTAAAGAAGGCGACCTCTCCGTCCGTACCAGGGCGAAGGGAATGGCGAGGTACGGAGGGACATCGGCCGGCACGTAGACAAGACTAGGATATCGCAGAAACATATATCCGTGGTATACGCATGCGCAATATGCCACTCTCTCTAGTCGTGTTGTCGGGGGTGTTGGGGCAAGGTCTGTCTGGACTGACCTTGTGTTGGGGTAAGTATGTCCCTGCCATCTGTTGCCATTATAGGAATTCAACTACCGTACGTAGCAGAAAATAGTGCACATAATTAGCGCTAGTGTTGAAGAGCGTCATTACTGCCAGTAGTCACATTAAACTGCCAAATTCCACATCAATATTTACTAAACATCTGTTCATTTGCCTTATTTGGAATAATTACTTTTTGGAAAGAAAATTAACTTAAAAATCACCGAAGTAGCGGGAAAGTAATACCAAAGAAAACGCTAATTGCCTAGCCATAGGAGTTCTTAAAATTAAGTTACCAACATTGCTAACATACATCCCTAAAATTTACTCTGTTTTTCAAGTGTGATGCTAGTGTTTACAACAGTTTGCAATAGTTATCATAATTCGTAATATTATTGTACGCTGTGCAAGCGTGTGAGTGTTTTTCTGCACTGTTGTGCCGTTCAGAAACTTAATTTTTAGGACATAAAGAAATTACAATATTTTCTCCGTGTGTGTATTTTTGTGCACCGTACTTGCGTCCATAATTTTTGTTCCCGGGAAAGGTAAGGAGCTACATAATGAGTTTTAACAGTGATATGATACTTAAGAAGACAAACTTTTCTTCTCTCTCTTTCTCTCTCCCTTAAGCGTAAACTTCAGATTAAGTATGCTGGACGCCCAGTGCCTGATCTTGATATAACGAGGCATCCTAAAAGTAAAAGTAATGAAATCGTGCGTAAATTCAGAATGGATTTATAGCGTATAAAAGAATCGAGTGGATCTGTGGGTGCAAAATTACTAACATGTTGATTTGTTTTCCTTTTTTATGAATCATGAGCGATGAAAGCGAAGGGACTTGGACCAAAGTCGGAGTGGTAAATATAGGATATTTGTCCAAAAAAATAATAAATAAACACAGAAGTTCTAAATCTCATATGCTTGCCTAGTTACAATTCGATCTCCTGGGAAGACACAATAACCGTCAGTAATTTTACTGTGCTTACAGGCAGTCTGTGGAAAGAGACAACGACCAAGTACGGAAAATTCGTTCTGTGCTGTGTAAAGTTCTGTGGCGCGTTTGAGATGGCATTGCTCGGGCATGACGAAACAAGTGAATCATCGAATCCTGGCATATTTCGAGGCCTCGTCAATTTTAGTTCTGAAATTGACGTTGCATTAAGAGACCATCTGTCCAAAGCTACTGTTTTCAAAGGCACCTCGAAAGACATTCAGAATGATTTGCTTTCGTGCATGTATGAAATCTGTCGTGAGAAAAAAAAATCACAGCGCACTTCATTTCGGTAATCGCAGATGAGACGACCGATATATCAACTGCAGCACAATTTGTTATCATTCTTCCCAACGGTAAGCCAGTTGAAAGATTCTGGGGTTTCCTCTACCCTCTAGTCATGATGCTAAGACAATAGCAGAGTGTATAAAATTTTCTTTGAGCGAAGTTGTGGATAATAGAGATAAGTTGATTTCACAAGGTTACGATGGAGCAAATGTAATGAGTGGTCACCATTCAGGGTGCAAGTTCTCATCAGGGAAGATTTTAGACTTGCTCATTATGTGCACCGTTATGCCCATTTTCTGAACTTATTGTTTTTTTTTTGTTCTTTTTTACTACTTGCTTTAGGCTACGTCGCACCGACACAGATACTGTAGGTCTTATGGCGACGATGGGACAGGAAAGGGCTAGGAGTGGGAAGGAATCGGCCGTGGCCTTAATTAAGGTACAGCCCCAGCATTTGCCTGGTGTGAAAATGGGAACCACGGAAAACCCTTTTCAGGGCTGCCGACAGTGGGGTTCGAACCTACTATCTCCTGAATAGTGGATACTGGCCGCACTTAAGCGACTGCAGCTATCGAGCTCGGTTCTGAACTTATTCATGGCACGGGTGACAGGGGGGAGAGGAGATACTGAGGGGGCGATTTTTCCTTCTGTTGAAGCCCCAGTGACGAAAGTCACGCGCCGCCACTGCGGCGATGTCAAAGATATGGCCACACTAGAAAGAACTGTAGAGCGCAACACCCGAGATGTGCTAATTGCGCCCAGAAACATGAATCATCAGATTGTAAGACCTCGACCAAACTCTGTCTCAATTGCTCAGGGGAACATTCCGTCGGATCGCTGCAATGTCCGGAACATAAGGGACAACAGGAACTGAGGAAAAAGCAGGCCTTGGAGGGCGTGTCTTTCTCTTCTGATTCTCTTTTTAATCCGAACAATAATAGATTCAGCCCACTTTTATCTCTACGACATTTCCCTCCGCTCCCGAGTGCTACTCAGGTTATTCAACCTCAATTACCCAGAAAACGTAAATTTACGGCGGTAGTTTCATCTCCATCCCTGCGTCCAGAGAGGTCGCCGGGTTATCATGTTCAGGGTTATCGCGAACTTATTAAAATGCCTCCCGTGATCCCACCTAAAACAGCTCC
This sequence comes from Anabrus simplex, assembly GCF_040414725.1. Classification (NCBI taxonomy): domain Eukaryota; kingdom Metazoa; phylum Arthropoda; class Insecta; order Orthoptera; family Tettigoniidae; genus Anabrus; species Anabrus simplex. The sequence continues at coordinate 180,338,909 of NC_090271.1, read as the reverse complement.
TAAAGACTCCGTATCCGAGCAGAAAGTTTTTTGATTCCTTCCAGACCAGTTGAGTCGGCTGGAACATCGCAATCTGCCAAGTCACGGGCTTTGCCCTCGTTTGTGGATCTCATTCCTGTCGCTTCTGACAAACTCGAGGCATATGTACGAGCGGTTGAAGACGAACCACATTTATTTAAACTGATGACCACATTGCGTGATGAACTTATGGCTCTCCTACATAAAACAGCAGCTTCCATCTCAGTAAAAGATAAGTCGCCCACATTCCATAAATAATATCGTTCCCCACTCATCCGATATCTTTTTGCTCTCTCTATTCGTATCTCTTTTAGCATACCTTATCCGTGTTATAAACTTAATGTGAAGTGTAGACTCTTGTTCCCGCGTAATTAGGTTTGTGTTTTCTCGAATTTTTAAGTTACCATAATATTCCTGTACGTTAGGTCCCTTTCTATTCCTGTTAAGTGTTGACCCGGTCTTGTCTGTGATTGGTAGAAAGTCGCCAAGTTTCGATCGCTACGGCGTGAAGATTAGTACCTTGTGTCCTTGTGTTTCTCCTGTTTTGTAGGTGTCTCGTTATATCCCATATTCTCTCCTTACGTTTTATTACCTTGTACGATTCCATCTCCTTTGTTTATACTGGATTTAAGGGAACGTGGATGGGTATACCAGTCCCAAGCGAAGCCCATTAAATTATCAAGACAAGTCAAGACAAGGCATTCAGACCAGCGCACATTGGGACGCAGGCGAAGCAGCTAAAGCAGCGCAGAGCAGATTTTTGTAATTCACACAAATCATTGCACCACCGCAAGTTGACAGACAGGGCAGGACAGAGCAGAGCAGGCCGGTTCTGCACCTACTTCCGCCTACCACGCGCAGTCTTCGAGACACAGTTTCCTGCGCACGTGTCGCGTAGTTAGTTGAGTAGTTGAGACATGGAGGAAAAACATTTCGAAGCCGTGCGGTCGTACCCTGTTTTATACGACGGGAATCATGTGGACTATTGAATAATAAATTTAAACTAGAAATCTGGAGCGAAATTGCCAAGGACGTGAATGTTAACAATGGTCAGTAGGCTACTATCAAAACAATTTATTCACAAATACTTTTTAGAAAATACTTTAGGAAAAGGACAAATATGTAGAAAACGAATAGTCGTAATACGATAAAACAATAAGTCATCTACGTAAATACGAAAATTAAAAAGAAATTAAACAATCTGAAGAATATGCCGGCACACCAGGCAATAGTTCGGCTTCCCCAGGTATATTTTGACATTGCATAGAAGACTGAAAAAGGGGGAACAATGCCAGTTACTTGGAATTTGTCATCGTAGTAAGTCAGTAGTTCTCTCTTGAAACTTTATCCGCCTGCTACGGCACACTTCCTTCCGTGTTGAAATAATTGGTAAACTTCTGTCTCACTATAAAAGCACTGGATGCACTCCTTCTCTTGTGTACCTATGGAAGCAACTGGTTCTCAGGCATTTTGACAATGTCCTCATCTACATTATTTTCAGGCTAAGTGTTATATCTCAGAGAATTAAGCAACACACAAGCCGCCTTTATGACCTTATCAACACTGTCAAATTTGATCTCGAATGGTTTTCGAAAAACACGGAACCTGGACGCCAGTATGCCAGAAGAACATTCAACAGTTTGCCTTGCTCGTGACAGCCTGTAATTGAAAATCTTATTTTCATAGTTTCCGGTTACACTTTGTTTGGGATACGGCCTCATTAATTTTTCAGACAATGGAAAGGCCTCATTACCAACAAAAACGTATGGCAACGGTTCTACAAAATTATTCAAGAATGCTGGAAGCGGGATTTTCAAATTTGTTCATTCGGAACTTAGATCATTGTTGCTAGCCATTGCTCCTTCCCTCTGAGAACTGACGCGAGACTGTGTGGCAATGTGCGCTCACATACACTTCGCAGTTTCGTCAGAGCTACGCTGTCCTGACCTGATCAGCCCTGTTCTGCGGCCGTCTACTTCTCAATGTGCGCCCGGCCCAACGAGCACAGAATAACATAGAGATGGCAATGCCTACCGCTATGCATTGGCTGGCTGAAGCCGAGTTTTGCGCGCATCGCCATGTTGGCATTACCAGCAGTGCTTGTTAATTCCTATCCGAGTCTGTCATTTTAAAAGATTTCTGCAACATTATTTCATTGGTTAACGTATCTAACGCTGTAGAAAAGTACCTTAGTCGTAATGATAAGCACGGGACAGCTCAGAACACTGTTTTAATCGGAGTACCGGTAGTTTAAAAATCGGAAATACAAGCTCAAATAGCTTGTTATTATATCAGATTGTCTTTAGCTCAAACGAATTGCCGATTTGCAAGGTGCAGCTCAGAATAATGGAACATTTTCATAAAGACCTATTTTAGAGAAAGAATAAGACCGGTTATGGACCATGAATATTTACATAGATACCATATACATTAAAAATCCACTCAAAATTTCATACACAATAAAAATACACACAGACTTTAGGCTTATAAATAAAATAATACACGGTCAATAATAAAGATATCCTAGAAGACCAGTAAGTATGAGGTAAATAGGCCTAATTATTATAGAATTGTTGAGCCAAGTAAATCATATAAAAATAGAGGAATATTTTTACATTAGTACACTTGATGAAATTAATTAATTCATCTCAAGGATTATTTTGTAATGTATACATACATGCATACATACACGACATACATTATCATTATAGACTTATGCCTTTCAGCACAGCCCATTCCCTCAGCCTTACGACACACAATGAAGTACGATCAAAATCACCTTCAGTAAAGTGAGCTGAACATATGGTGCTGAAAGGTGCGGGGGACCAATTTTCCCTTCGTATAACTCTTATCCATTTCTTCCGTCGTTCATTTTCTTTAGGAAAACTGTAAATGATAAAGGGGCTTCTTAACCTATACTGCATGTGCAAGAGGAAAAAAGTTCGGCACTGAATATTCGCAAAAACGTTTTGCTTACCTGTGAAACGTTATCCATGGTATTTTCTTTGAAGCTCTGTTTGCACATCCATACGCTACACCAGTCGGCATTTTAAAATCATAACAAAACTTCCTTTATTTACTTCACACGTGGCGCACTGTTCACTTACTTACACTACTGGTCTCCAATGTTTTGGTACAAACAACATGGCGGCCGCTTGTGTCCACTGACTTCAACTCAGACGACACATTGCCATCTCTATGTTATAATAATTTATTTAACGCGCACAATGTGCAAAGAATTACTATATAAAACGTTAAACTGCGTTGCAAAATTTCACCAGTGATGCTGATCGCTGTTTACAATTTAAAACATGGTACCTAGTACAGTGTACACCACATCTTAAACATACACAGTTCAAACCTGGCTCATGATAACGCTTTATATTACACAGTTTATAATGGAACCCATGAACGGAGAACCTTGTCAGCAGGTGTCGCAGTTCATATCCACCTTGAACCCACTCGCGATTTAGCATGGCATCGGTAAAGTAGAAATCTTCCCAGTTGTCAGCCTTCTTAGATCGAGGCCTACGATCTCTATGTTATTCTGTGCTCGGTGGCTCGGCCTCAAGTCAGCTTGTTCCATGCTCCTCTCTTCAATGTTTTCGTAACTCTGCACTTTTTATGCTTTATTCTGAGCCATAGTTCAAATCAAGGACAAATAGCTTAATATGATAATAGTGGAAACTCCTGCGAGAAACTGGCGACACCGCTTCTGCGTGCCATCTTGCGGTTTGAGAGGCTAACTGCTCTTGCTACTGCTGTCAGCTGTGTATGCCAGAAGTGTCTTATTTGTACTTCAGATAGTTTTGTGCTTGTTATGTATCACGATTTTGGAAATGGCAGGAAGAGGATTTATTTGTGCTATGTATGGGTGGTTTAATTACAGAAGACAATGTGATCGCAAGTCATTTTACAGATTTCCTAACGACAAAGTCCTGTGAGTATAGGCCTACCTGTGCCTGTATTTTTTTCTATTTATGAGAACATACTTTCTTTAAAATATTGTTTTGATTAAACCTATGCATTTAATCTATTTTTAGGTGTACTCAGTGGGTTGTGAAGAGCAGAAGGGCAGATTTAGATGAAATTCTGAGGAACAAAGGACCAGAACATTTAAATAAAAAATATGTAGTGTGATCGGACCACTTCTCAGAAAAGGTTTTCAGAAACAAAAATCTCTTAAGCCAAGGGTAGGTATATAATATTATATTTTCTTCTGGCTTTGCTTATGAACTTTCTTGAAGTACAAACATTGCATTTTTCCATCATTATAACTTTTATCACTAGTGAATTCCTGATTATTAAATCTTTATGTTTGTTACAGAATTTGGCCAGGTGCAGTGCCATCACTGTTATACTGCAATATCAAACAAACTTGAGGATTAGCCCGAAGAAAGGGAAACGAGAGCATGAATCTACCCCAGAAATTTCAGATGAGTTACCGGTACCAACAGAAACTGCAGTCCAACCAAACAAAACCCCATGGCACTACAGCCCTTGAAAGGCCTTGGCCTACAAAGCGACCGCTGCTCAGCCCGAAGGCCTGCAGATTACGAGGTATCGTGACGAATCCTCTCGGCCGTTATTCTTGGCTTTCTAGACCGGGGCCGCTATCTCACCATCAGATAGCTCCTCAATTCTAATCACGTAGGCTGAGGGGACCCGAACCAGCCCTCAGGTGCAGGTAAAAATCTCTGACCTGACCGGAATCGAACCTGGGCCCTCCGCTACCCCTACACGACGGGGCCGGCTGAAAGCGCAGTCCAGGAAGATGATAAAGTGCCCGCAGAAGAGATTTTTTTGCTAGGGCTTTACGTCGCACCGACACAGATAGGTCTTATGGCGACGATGGGATAGGAAAGGCCTAGGAGTTGGAAGGAAGCGGTCGTGGCCTTAATTAAGGTACAGCCCCGGCATTTGCCTGGTGTGAAAATGGGAAACCACGGAAAACCATTTTCAGGGCTGCCGATAGTGGGATTCGAACCTACTATCTCCCGGATGCAAGCTCACAGCCGCGCGCCTCTACGCGCACGGCCAACTCGCCCGGTCCGCAGAAGAGAGACTGAGTAAACGCTGTTCAAACTTAATGCTGAAATATAGGAATTCTCAGAATTTGCTATCCAAGTACAGATCAGTGAATAAAAGTTTGAGAAGAAAATTTTGTGTGCTGCAGAAAAATCAAAGTGTAACTGTGAGAAAAGTGTTGTGGATAACAGTGCTACTCACAACTTTATAAATTTTCAACTAAATCAAGGGAACCGTAAAGCTCAGGGTCGAAGATATTCGAGTACTGACAAAAGTTTTGCCTTAGCTTTGCATCATTGTTCACCAATGTCATAAAAGTTAATGCAAAACCATTTTTCTTTGCCAAGTACCAGGTCATAAGGAAGCTGGTTACAAAATGCTCAAGTGGAACCTGGAGTAAATAAAATGGTTCTAAGCTTGCTGGAAAAAACTAAGAAAATGGGAATGGAGGAGAAGGTTATTTCACTGGTATTTGATGAAATTTCCATCAAGTCATCACTGTCATATGATCCTCAGAAGGATCAGCTGGAGGGCTGAATGAATGTAGTGTACGCATATGTAACAGCTGTGCAAAATTACTGACTAACAAGTATTTCCTTATAAGTCCTTATAAAGGCATATGTGAATAGAACCAATGATTCAACAGTGAAAAATATTGCCTGTAAAAATACCAAGTTTAAAAAGATAATGCATGTGTGATTTGCTCTTGAAGACTGTAGGCCCTAATCATAACATGACGATCTAATGTTTTAATTTGATAATACATTTGTTTTATTCTTATTACTGGTTCACTCAGATCAACATAAACCTTTTTTCCTTCCCTATATTATGTCACAAGAACGACGCAAACGTCTTAAAGTCTGTATTTCGTTGGGTTGGAAGTCGAAATGTGTAGTGTTTGAATAGCGCGTTATGTTAGTGTTCCCTGCGAGCCGCTAGATGGCAGCACTACGTGTTGACGCCGCTGCTCTGCGTGCTAAGTGAGGAGAGTTTCCACTATTATCATATTAAGCTATTTGTCGAGGATCATGATAGAAATAAAACATGTGGCTACTTAATCAAGAAAGAAATATGTGTCAAACAAGCTTCGTTTAAAATAAATTCTTTACCCATCCTTATGAAGAATTGTGTTACCAACAGCTGCACAGCTAAATTTGTGAAAGAAATTGCTCAACTGTTGGGTTCAGTTCCAGATATCCACGTGTTTCATTGGCATTAACTTTGATTGTCATGAACAGCCGTTTCAGTATTGGCAGTCAGACCATGAGCCATAATCGATGACTGAATTGAGTTTGTCGGATTTGTTGCTATCTCCATTATTTTAGAGAGGGAAATTGTAGTGTTAACTGTTATGTTAGTAATTATAGGAAAGCAGCAGCGAGGGTGGGGGATCATCTTCGTTTTGTCTCCAGTTTACTTCGTGTCATTCCTTAGGTTTTGTTTTGGAATGTATAAATGAGAAACTACATTGTCTGATGCAATTTTAAGAACATCATTTTATGAGGAATTCATTATGCGTGTAGACCTTTTCTCGTCAGGTGATTCGGTTTTGCTTATTGGAGAGGGGAATTTTTCTTTCGCTGTAGGGTTGGTTAATTCACAACAGTCGCTAAATATAACAGCAACGTGTTTTGAACCTGTAGTAACGCACGTAAATGGGCGTGAAAACATACATTACTTGGAAAGTAAAGGTTTGTGATTTTTGTCATTTGCAGTTATGTAATTATACTGTATATGTGTGTGTATATATACTACTACATGCCAAGCGGTGCACATTTGTACAGGTTAGGTTCACTTATGTGTGGGTCGGGGTATATGGTTATCTGTTTTGTACTATGTCTTATACTGTCAGTGGTTGCGAATTTATACGTGTGGTTCATTATATCTCTGGTATCTCTTCTATAGGGTAACAAATGCATTCAGCCAACTTCAGACGACGCCCGACGTATGTGCCTTTGACATAGAATGTAACTGGTTATTTATCTGAAGCTAACACTGTAGGAACCATCGTTTGATTTTAGTGCATCCTGACATGGTGAATATTAGGTTCTTAACAACATTGTAGAATGTTTATCACTAAATAGCCGTGAGTTTCCACAATAACATGTTTTAATTAATAATAAGGAAAGCTCAACATAAGTATTATTTCTACACTTTGTTACACACTGCACGGTTGTTCGATCGATATTGATTTCTTTGTACATTCCAATGAGTGGTATTTACTGCACCGACTCCCAAACCATGAACACTTGCAATCAGGTCCGGGGACATAGTTCTTTTCAATGCATACTTTATGATGGAATCCATGTACTGCAAAGCGCGTGACAGTATGTCTTTATTCAAAGTTAGTGTTTGTCTCTTCTTTGGTGGTCATAACTTCAGTTGCATAAAATTCGAGCAGGATGAGATTCTTTGTTTCTTGTAACTCCTCCAGTAAAGCTTTGTCTTGTGGGGTGGATGGCAGCATCAGTTGATACCTCAGCCGAAGTAGAAGGGTTCTGTAACCGATTCATAAAATAGTCTTGAGGGTGTGTGTTTTAATACAATCGTACGCTCTTCCAGTATGTTGCTTTCACGTGTTCTAGCTTTTTCCGATCTCCTATTGTGAGGTATTCCCACGTTAGCTCTAAGCCGTGGGTTGCTATTGGTGTTATCTTGGCTGTGGAGAGTTTTCTGGCTGTCTCTACTAATGACTGGTTTATTCTAAGTATGTTGTTCATTGCTGTTGTTGCTGATATCTAACTTTCTCGTATGTGAGCTGCAAAGTATTTCCACACAATTGCAGTGTCATGCCGAGATGAAAGCTGTTACTGATTCAAGTTTGTTTGTTCTTTCTTGCTTAGATGGTCTTCCCTCTTTCTTGAACACCACTGTCAATTGGACGATTGTCTCTACTACTACAACCGGGCGAGTTGGCCGTGCGCGTAGGGGCGTGCGGCTGTGAGCTTGCATCCGGGAAGTAGTAGGTTCGAATCCCACTATCGGCAGCCCTGAAGATGGTTTTCCGTGGTTTCCCATTTTCACACCAGGCAAATGCTGGGGCTGTACCTTAATTAAGGCCACGGCCGCTTCCTTCCAACTCCTAGGCCTTTCCTATCCCATCGTCGCCATAAGACCTATCTGTGTCGGTGCGACGTAAAGCCCCTAGCAAAAAAAAAATCTACTACTACATGTTTTTATCTGTAATCCTTCTGTTGATATAATACTTCTCTGCCCTACTCTGTTTTCAGAGATACATTATGTGTTCCTTTTTCTAAATATGTCGGGCGCCTTGAACATATGTCAAAACAGGGTGATGGATGTAGTCTGCATAGGATACAGTGGCTTAACAGTGTCGTATGCTCTTCCTCTCAACCTGCAAGTGGTCGCTAGCTGAAATGTAAAACGAGTGGTCGCGCGTGGGACTTTCCCTCATTAAAATAAGTATATCGTTCACAATTTTGCAGGGCATAAGACTGAAACAAATTACAGAAATGAAATGAATGGTTTCCGTATAGCCTATATTTTAGATTAAAAAATGAAATGATTAGCTATATATTATCAAAGAAACAAATTACGAAGGTAATCCTAATAATAAGGTCTATTTTTTTAATAAATACTTAGACCTGTTTATTTCTGCAATGGTTTATATCATTTTATAGCTTGAACATTTAGCTATTTTTCTACATAATCACCATTTCGGTCGATGCATTTCTGTAGACGCTAGTGCTAGCACTAGATGTTTTAAAATGTAGTTTGACAAAAAAATCTAGAAATAACAATAGATGGAGTGACGAGAACAATTCAAGACGCTAAAAAATACAAAGCAGCCAGTCCGGATGGAATTTACAACAAGAATCTCAAAGACACTTTACAATTGCTAGCATCTTATTGGACCAAGCTATTCAATAAATGTTTAGAAACGGGTAGAATCCCGGAGAGCTGGAGGACGTCCTACATAAAAATCCTATATAAGGGAAAAGGAGAGCCTGATGATGAAAACTCGTATAGAGGGATAGTGTTAGAGAACATCATCATGAAAGTATATACAAAAATCATTAATCAATAACTTAACAAATTAATAGATGACCATCTTCCAGAGGAACAATTCGGGTTCAGGAAAGGCAGAGGAACTCTACAAGCTGTCGCTAACTTCTAGATGAAGTGCAAGAAGCACTTAGGCATCAAAAAGGAAAATTTTATGCTGAATTCATTGACTTCAGCAAGGCCTTTGACTTACTCAACAGATCAAAGTTAACGGAAAAATTAGACGGTGTGATTGGAGCAGACAATGAACTTAAGATTGTAATAAATAATCTTCTAGCCTACAATAGTGTGAGAATAGATGATGGGGTATCACTCTCTTCCCCCATCACTCAAACGGTGTGTTACAAGGAGACCCCATTAGCCCTACGCTTTTTAATGTAGCTACAACAGACATCACAAGAATAACAGATATTCTATCGACAGTGCTTTATGCCTATGCAGATGACATGATAATAGGATCGAGAAACAGAGAAGACCTTCAGATCGCGGTAGATAGATTACAAGAATGGGCTGAAACAAACGACTTCCAGGTTAACAAGAACAAGATGGTCTGTGTGGTTTTCAGAAAAGGAGGAAGAATAGCAGCGACAGATAGAATTTCATATGCAGGGGTAGACTTGACTACAGTAAATAAGTTTCGCTACCTCGGCATCACTCTACAAACATCAGGAACTTCGTTCAAAATACATGTGAGGGAAAGAGCAGCAGCAGCAATAAGACGAATTTGCGATATACAAGACCCAACCAAACTATCAATAGGCTCGGCAATGAAACTTTTTCATGCAAAGATACTGCCCATTCTGACATATGGCATAGATTTAATCTGGGACAAATTATCAACATCAGACCTAACTACCCTGGAAAAGTGAAAGCTACCTTTCTGAAAATAATATTAGGTATTTCTAAGACATCTCCATGTAGACTAGCTTATGAATTAGCTCAGGAGTCTTTCCTTATTGAGGACCTTAGATATCTTTCTGTATCATCGACACCTCAAGCCATTGCTCCCCTAAACCTAAGGTTAAGCAAAAGAGAAGAAATCTGGCCGGAGTTCTATGTGACGGATGCTGTGACAAGCAGAGACTGGATGGGCCCAAATAAGAACATGCGCAGTGCTATCAACAGGCTGGCTGTACACGGATTTCATCATAAGCTGTGTGTAAAAGAGATATATCATGAACTAAGCGACGAATGCGTGTGCAAATTATGTGGGAAAATATGTGAACGATACCACTTCAATAAGTAAAGAGAAAAGACTTTACATGAATATAGTAAAGAGTAGAACAATTTATACATGGCCATTGGCTGCAATAAAACATTATATATTTTTGTAGACGCTGTGACAGTTTTTGTATGCCCATGTCATACCAGCTTGCCGCCATGCTGTTCACGAAGTTATGAACCTCATCTTTCACCTCATCGTTAATTGTGGTCCTAGTGGGCATAAAGTCGACCAACAATACCCCTTTTCGGTCCCAAAACACAGTTGTCATGACTTTATCGGCAGACAGTGCTTGCTTGAATTTCTGTGGCTTTGGCAAAGAGGGATGCCACCACTGGCGTGATTGTTGCTTGGTCTGAGGTGTAAAGTGGAACGCCCAGGTTTCGTCACCAGTGTCAATTGGTGATGGATTTCAATTGGTTAAGTACCTTTTGCATTAAAAAACCGAATAACTGGGCGCACTTTGCACTTGGCGGTAACATCCAACGGGAGCTCCGTTCTCAACGGCTGTCAAGCCAAGACTTAGTGCCTCAGCACAGCGTGCGCATGTTTATATGCGAGCGTGGGAAACACTCTTCACAATATTGTGACCAACAGCCACACAGAGTTCTGTATTTATAGAAAAATAGGAGCCCTTATTTTTGGAATTACCCTCATACTTAAAATAACATGTAATGCACATAAAAAATAATTACCTTCTTACAGTTATAAAACGTCACACTTGCATTAAATTTATTTTTTTACATACAGAGTAAGGTTTCTGAACTTAATAACAATTTCAACAAAAAAGTGCACATTATACAAGGTCTCGTTGCGTAATGACATCTGTCAATTTACTCTTGAACAGTTTTTACGCAGTTGGCTTGAACATACATACAGTGCTCAGGATGTATGGGTTTCTCAAAAGTATTACACTTTTTCTTTGTTTTTATGTTCTTTCTGCAAGGGAAAAACACAAAACTCAGGTTGAATGTCTTTGAAGTTTCCTTTTCTTAGGTTGTTGAACTCCTGCAATTCTCCTTATAACATGTTAAATCTGTGGCAGGTTTGTAATGGAAGAACAGCTTATGAGGTGTGGCTTCATGAGATGATGAGCCTATGTCTTAAAAAATACCCGCCTTGGTACTGACTCGTTAGTAATTTCTCTGTAGATTAAAAGGCTGTTGATTTCACCAATACCAGAAGTGAAAAAAAAAATATCGTCAGAGGCTGTCTGCAACTTACTCTGGATGCAGAGTATTGACCTTGAAGTAATAAGATTTCTGTTACTCACTCAAGTCATCATAAGTTATGCATTAATTTCTGAAAATAACAATATTGGATATTAGACTTTAGTTGGGTCACTTATCGGTATGCAATATTCACAGGAAAATTGGTTTGAAGATATAGGACTTTCTGACAGTCACAGTACAAATACAAAAATAAAACACAGTAGGTCTTTTCTCTAACATTCGAGGTAGCCTACCTGGATTTTGTAACAGCGGTAATTTAGCCAGCATTCTTCTTCGACTCATCAGTTTTGAAGACACATTTATCAGTAACTGCAAATAGAGAACGTTTCATTTCCGACCTAAGTCAGATACTAAAAGGAGAAAGTTTCCCAATTTACTTCAACGTAACACCAACACTACTGGCTGTATGAGGAGAGAACCTCTCACACAGGGTGCGTAGACTTATACGAACCTTTGTTCCGACTAGGGAAGGGGATGTTTACCCTTCAAAGGTGAATTGGTTTACTCACGGCAGTTATCAACTCAGCTAGAAGAGGAACCAGTCACCTTCCTTCATTACTGAGAAGTAAACTCGCAATAAAAAATGTGAGAAAATCACATATAGTGACTACTTGCGGACTAAAACAGTAACCACCACCAACATGACCTTACTCCATATGAACAGTGCAGAGAGGTTTGGGATTCAATCCAGTCTTTTGGCTCGCAATCTAGTGATTAGAAATTGTACACCACGATCACCTCTCGTACCCTGCCGGCCAACATTCTGGTGGTGAACAATTTTTCCACTAACAGGACTTGAACCAGCTAACCATGGTGTCGGACCATATAGACTTGATGCTCAATTTAATGGTCATGGCCTCCAGGTGGATATGTGGTTTGCTGATGCAAAGTTACTGGCCATCCTGCCCCATTTTTGGAAAATTGGTTTAGGCAGGTACAAAAGGTTTCAACAATATTTGATGCATCTTTTATGAAACAATAATAATATCCTACATCTCCAGGGAATTAATTTAGCCGTGTTGGAGTTTTTTCTTCAGAATAGATATGACAAATTTTATCTGACAATAAATTGTAATTCATATTAAACCTACCTTAGATATCTCATAGATTTATGCTTGACTAGCCACTTACACACTCACCGGTAAAAGAAGCGAAAAACTACGTATTTCAGACAAAATGTAATGTTAGTCCATTTATAAAACATGGTAAAAATTCAAATATTATGACATTACAACAATATGGCAATGGACCGTAAGTTAATTAGCCCATTTGAGAAGTTTCAATGCAGTAATCGATAAAGATTGTTGATCGAAACAATCACATCACAATGGTCCGTCAACACAAATTTGGATATGCCAAAACCTGGAGCTCTGCACAGTTTCGTAAGCAGTCCACATGTTTTCAACACATTTCCATTGCCTCAGTAACGGGTATTACCACCTTTAGCTGCAGTTACAGCTGTGATTTGATCAGACATGCTCAGGATGCAATCTTGAATGTTCTCTTGTGGTATGAGCTCCCTTTCTGCCTGGAGCGCTCCTCGAAGTTGAGCCAGTGTGTGAGGGCGACTCCTAGCATGTCTCCCAACCTTATCCCAGACAAGCTCTATCGGGTTTAGGTTGGGACTACGAGCAGGCCATACCACGTGCTCAATTCAGACTTCATCCAGGTACTCACGTACATAAATGGCAATGTGTGGGCGATCATTGTCATGCATCAGGAAAAAGTTCTTGCTGATGACAGGTGAAAAAGGCACCACGAGATCCATTAAAATCTTGGTGTACCAGTGGGCTGTCAGACTTCCATTCTCGATGAACAAAGCCTCCGTGTGCACATCAATGGTAACCCCAGGCCAGACCATCACAGAGCCTCCATTGAACGGTGTCCTTGCAGAGAAAATACCGGGTGAATAATGTTCCCTGGGCCTTCTCCATACTCGCTCCATTCCTTCTGGTGCCCGTAAATGGAAACTAGATTCATCTGTGAACAGCACTGAGCTCCAATGCTCCACAGTCCAGTTTCGATGGGCATTGGCGAAATGCACCCGAGAGGCGCATTGCTCTCGTGTAAGCATAGGTCCTGTGGTGGGCCACTTGGACTTTAAATCCAGTTCATACAACCTCATTCTTACTGTCTTTTTGCTTATGTTTGTGACCCGTACTTGCTGCAGACGATTTCTGGCCTCCATGGCTATTATGTTTCGATCACGAAGAACTTGCATTATGAGAAGGCAATGATTGCACTTAGTAGTGCTTCTCCTACGACCAGAGCCAGGCCTCCTGGTGTAGATATTGTCCTCTCTGTACCTTGGGTAAACGGCGGGAGTAACTATGATTCTCTTCTATAGGTCATAGATCTTGGGGAGGCTCGTCGTTTGAGGTGTTGGGCATGTAAGTCCTAGTATCTGAGATGAAGCGCACGATATTTGCTCATCGTTTGAGGTGTCGGACATGTAAGTCCTAGTATCCAAGACGCTGCCTCTGGGGCAGCTCGAGTTTTCCCCCCGTTTGCCCCCCAGGTGGTTTGTCCCCACCTGCGGCCAAGGAGGGTGGGTATTGTGCGGACAGAATGGGCCCTATCATTCGCCCAAGTCCTGCGCATATCTGCCCCATGTCCCGACCTGTGGGTCCAGCCCTTGAGCAAGGCCACCCGGGCGCGGATAAAATCCCAATCTTTGCTCGGGATGAACTAAACAGGAGGGTTTGATGCAGCCAGGTGACTAGTCCGGGTCTTGTCCCGGGGGTTGGGCGGTCGCCAACTCGACCCGGTCAGTAAACCGGGAAAGGGGTCCCTGCGGTCGAGGACATAGTTCTATGGGTTCACTCACTCCGCCGTGGGGATGGTGGTCGTTTCCTTCTTTTGGGATGAGTATTAACGTAAAATATACGGACTACTGCTGAGCGGGAAGCTCACCCCTAGGGGGATACTAGTAGAAGCTATGCCAGGCGCTTGTCGCAGGGGGGAAGTCCACCCCCGGGCAGTGTCGCCCCGGTGGTATGGTGATGCTGCAGGGGAGTATCATCATTATCCTGGGGCACACGGCTAATTTGAAGGAGTCACCTACTTCCGTACTACATATTATGGGATCATTGGTCGCCCAATTGAACAGCTCTCCCCCATGAATCCCAAGCTTCTTACTTCTTTCCGCAAGTCGGCCCAGACGTCACTCCCTTGACAAGGGACATTCCGCCCGCTCTACAACAAGTGGTTAGGGAGTGGCGTGCGAGTCTGCAGGGCTTTATACACCTTGCAGGCGGCGGGTGACCGTTGGGAGCGGTCAGGTGGGTACTTCCGTGAGGTTTTCCCTGGGTAACGCTAAAGCCCACTATCCGTTAGGATCCCGCTTCCTAATTCTCCCAAGATTTCGGTACCCATCCCTCCTGGTATGTGAAGGCCAGCCGCTAAAGTGTCAGGTGTCCGTTAATCATGCATTTATGTCTAAGACTTGCTGGCGAAACTGGGGTCAGCCTCAAGTCTGTTGCACACCCCTTACAGGGTACCTCGACCTGCCGTCGGGTGAAAAGGGGGAAGTTCCACCTTGGTGGTAGAGCATAGCCGTATGCCTCGTCATCTAAGTAGTGCTTCTCCTACGACCAGAGCCTGGCTTCCTGGTGTAGATATTGTCCTCTCTGTACCTGGTAACTTTTCTGTACACGTTAGAACAAGATGTGCCTACAACATCTGCTAAATAGCGTATACTGTGCCCATCTTCCGCTAATGCTACAGCCCTTGCTGTGTTTTTAGGTGAAAGAGGCATTATGACCTGACTTAGAAGCGAGACTAACTGTTGTAGACAAGCTGTAATGTCCACAAAAATAAGCAGCACAAGAATTCACGGCAATAAACCTTAAGACAACGGATTGTGGATATTGTTACAAGGTGGGAAACAGCAGTATTGGTGTTGTGATGGTCACGATCAGTAATGTTTATCAATTATTGTGCTGAAATTGATTGTGTTGATAATTAACTTATGATTATTTAAGTTGATTTCCCGATCATCATAGCCATGAGGCCCAGTAGGGCAGTACAGTGGCATCATCTTGTTGTTATTGCTCTATTAGCACCACCCAGAGGACACGTGTAGGGTACTTCAAGGTTAAACCTATGGACATTGAGCAATGTTGTCCCACACTAGTCTGGTTAACGTCCAACTGCATCACACAATGAGAATTGTATCTTTTACATTGCGCTCCACTCCTATTCAATGGTTACTATTACTAACCAACATTAAACCTCCTCACATCAGACTGCAAAGCGCCCTTGTTAGACTGTGGACCAGGATAGTGAAGAACAGTTACCTCCCAGTATATCAGGATACAGATGAAAATACCGTAACAAGACTCAAATCACGAAAACCTGTCTGGAAGACTAAAGGAATTAGTTAATTCACATTTTAAGCTTGATGAAATAATGGAAATATGAATGTTCTCAATCACACCCTCACGGCATTGTCAACATCAGGGATCCAACTACAAAGTTGCCTGGGTTCAACCTTCCTCACTCCACTTGGACTACACTCAATAGGTTACGCTGGCAGAGTCGGAAGAAGTGCTTCTGCTCTGCATCACTGGGGCTGGAAAGACTCGCCGGCTTGTGACTGTGGTACTGAACTGAAAACCATCATGCACATTCTGAAGGACTGCCCTCTGCGAGCTTTTGCTGGTTCCATCGAGGACATTCATAGAGTGACCCTTGAGGCACTCTCTTGGTTGGAAGAGCTGGATATTCGTTTATGAGAGACTGAAAGACCTCCACATTAACGTTTTTTAATGTGGACTTTATATATTGGATATTTTTTTGTGCATGTTAAGAACTTGCATCCTATCATGCTTTCTTTCACCCTCATATACTGTATGGGATCAAGTTATGGGGCAATATTGTCCTACATCAAATAATGTATTTATTTGGCAGTAAAAGGCAGTTCATCTAATTGATGGATTGGAATTTAGACACTCATGTAAAACTTCCTTTGTGATCCTAAAAATTATGGCAGTTCCCTGTTTATATATTCTTACAAATATTATGTATGTAAAAGAGAATCTTTCCGAATTTAAAGAAAGATTTACAGTTCATATGCACAACACAAGATGATCTGGATACTCTGCACTCCAGGCTTAGTAAAAGCACAAACAGCCACTGTTACCAACAGCTTAAGATGTAGCCTACAATAAGCTTCCACTACCAATTTGAACATTAGACAAAAGTGCATTTAACATGGTAGTCACAATTTTTAAGGAAAAAGACATTTTATAGTGTAGAAGAGTTTCTAGAATGTGTTATTTCAAAAACTGACCTAATATAGGTAGTTAAATTAATTTTTCTAATGACTCAGGCATTATGGCTGATATGTTGTCTGTAGATTATTTGGGTTAATACTGACAATACCTAGTGTACATTTCCTGTACTTGATGGTGGATGCAATAAACTATCTAAACTATCTTGTACATAGTCGATTGTCAACTGTAACATCATACGCTAAATTAAATAAAATAAATAAATAAATATAATTAACTTAAGATACATTGCTTATTGTTGTAATGTAATAACATTTAAATTATATAAGGTTTCAATGGACTAACATTAAATTTTGTCTCAAGTGCATAGTTTACAAAGGAAAAATGACAATACAAAATTATTCTAATATCTTGTAATCAAGTACATAGTGGGTTTTTTTGCCGGTGAGTGTATTAGCTGTAAAACAAATTTCTTATCGCTTGACAAGATTTCTTTAATTCTTAGTAATACTCTCCAAGATTGTGTCTCCAGATCAGTGTGATCTTTCCATATGACTCTACCTTTCAATACTTTACAATAACTTTTTTTTAACGTTTGGAGTCTAGAGCATATGCTGAATTACAGTGTTAAAAAAATTAATTTGTTACAGTGCTTGTGACATACCACTCCTGAGTCAGTATCAACAGCAAATCTATTCCTTGAAGTTTCAGTTTCACAGTATGGGGGAATTCCTTGATTAGGCCTACATAGTTCATGGAGATACATTATTACTGAATCACTTGAGGCAGGCAACAAATGACTACTGGACTGGGGTGTTTGTACCCTAGTCCGTTCTGACATGTTCAATGAAGATGTGGCGCTACTAACTCGGCTTTACACAGTTGCAGTTCGTGCTACGCGAGTTGGTTTCCCTGTGTTGTGCACACAATGATCGAACATTGCAGTCATGTCTTTATGGGACCTAGCTCGATAGCTGCAGTCACTTAAATGCTGCCAGTAACCAGCATTCGGGATATAGTGGGTTCGAACCCCACTGTCGGTAGCTCTGAAAAGGGTTTTCCTTGGTTTCCCATTTTCACACCAGGCAAATGCTGGGGCTGTACCTTAGTTAAGGCCACAGCTGCTTCCTTTCTACTCCTAGCCCTTTCCTATCCCATTGTCGCCATAAGACCTCTATATATTGGTGTGTCAAAAAGCATTTTGTGCTGCCTTTAGGCATCAAACCCAGTCAAGGGGTTAATAATTCTAAGTTGGTGGGCTTCAGAAGTTGCCTTTAGAGTCCTACGTTCTTCTAATGGCTTTTCATTTTCTTTGGACACCCAGTATTTCCTTGTTACGAGGTTGTTTTTTGGTACACGTTGCTCTACTCCACCCAGAATATTTTGTTTCATGAGCCAAGTCTGATCAGTGTTATTGTAAGTAGTTATGAGTTTCATTGTATTCAAATTTTCCTGAAGCACATCTTGATCTAGTTGGTTTTCGTTTGTTGTGCTGTGAAGCTTTCACTTTATCTCTATTTTCAGTAGTGTATAGTTGTAGACACATTTTGCTCGGTCTGGTGAGTGTGTTATTAACACAGCTTCCCCAGCATGATTTAATTAGCACAAAGTATATTTGATTTTTGCATTTTCCATTGGGTGAGGTCCAGGTAGACAGTCATCTAGGATAGTGATGAAAAGTAGTATTTGAGATTGTAGGATTATTACTAAAACTAATTGCAAACTGTATGAAAGTGCTTATTTCTGAGGGTGCATGAAGCAGTATGAAAGGGATTGCTGCGATCATTGCAACATCATGCATTGAGTTTTTGTCTCATTTATTAATTATTTTGTTTTATTTCTCTGTATGTGGCAAAAGGTACGGCTCAGGGTCTTCTCTTACACTTAAGGGACACTGGGACTGAAATTTTGGCAAAATATATGAAAAATATTGATTTTCGTTTTTTTCCATATTAATACACCCCTAACCCCTGTGGAGAAGATAGCAGTGTTTTTATCCAAAGTCCGCCATTTTTAAAGCTCTAGCGTAGCTTTTAAATGCCTGGCCTGCAGTCCTTTAAACGCCCACTTTCGTTTGACTCATGATCAGCGCACGTTAGTGGTGTATTCAAGCAGATTTCTCGATGTCATTTCATAGGAATAATTTGAAAAGGCCTCCTACATCTGTCCGTCTGCATTGTGCTGCTTTCTAGTGGAGGAAGTAGGCACTTTTACTACGTAAACTATATAAGAAATACAAAAGTTTGAAAAAACTGAATGGAAATTACAGGTGGTGTTGTGGCCTTGTATAATACATTGAGTATATTTTTATACCTATTTTCAAAGACAATGATTACTTATTAAAGAAATATTTATTAGTTTCAACATTATTTATGACTATTTCCATACATACCATGTGCAAATCTTGTTTGTTTACAAACAAGTTGTTTTCGAGTTTGATTGTGTTGAGGTGTGCGAGTATTTTCTACTATTGTTTGGTGCTGTTCTGTGGTAAAATGCATACAATAAGTTCTCGGTGGCGTAAGCCAGAATCGAAAAGTAGGAGAAAATAAGAAATTTCTTTGAGATTATTAGCTGCTCGGTGGAAATCAGCTGGCAATACATTATTTTAAAAACTTGCTTTTTTTCTCTGTTTCACTTCTTCAGGCATTCAAAATGTTACATGCATCACAAATCTTATGACATTGCTTTCAAAATTTTCATGTATTATCTTCACTGCAATGGCTATAAACCTGCGGATCGATTTTTGGATTGCACTTTTGGTCCGGCTGCAAAAAATTTTCGAACTAAAAAAATTGAAGATTTTTTGTAGAATAAAACTTGGATATGAAAAAAAAATATTTCTTCATACTCATTAATGCAATTTAAAAACGAATCCGTAGGATTCTTCCAATTGTATTAGTGCAATAGAATATTCCCTAAAAGTTACACTATCTTGATTGGTTTAATGCGGCAGACCTTTATAAATCTTGAATAATTTGCGCATGAAAATGTACAAAATAATTAATATTTCAAGAACTAATCCACTTGCAATGCTCAAATTTCCCATAGTAGTTTACGTTATGACTATTCATAAGCATATCAAATTTCAAAGCTGTACCTCAGTTTATATAGAATTTGGAAACTACAACATAGCCTACGGTACAAAGTGACATAATTTGAAAGTTATTAAAACTGTAACAATATCTAGAAACTACCTAAATTAATGGAATAAAATAGTATTACAATAGTTAATGATTGATATTCTCTATCTACATTGCCTTGAAGAGAATGGATCCAAAGAGAGTAGCAAGATTATGGTTTGAAAAGGACCAGGAGGGCAAGCGAGCTGGAGGCAATCAAAGGACAAGATGGATATCATAAAAGGTGATCTGCAAGGAAGAGGCTTAGAATGGTGTAAAGTTTGAGGAAAGAATGTGCCTGTGCAGACAGAAATGGAGAGTGCTCTTGCACCACATCCCCACATCCAAGAAACTGGAGATGGTTGGATGATGATGATGGTCATCATCATCTACATTACCTAACAATAGTTCTATATCATACTTGCTCTTAATAACTCTATCATTCATACAAGCTGTTCACATATTTAAGAAGAAATCACCGAGCTCGATAGCTGCAGTCGCTTAAGTGCGGCCAGTATCCAGTATTCAGGAGATAAGTTTAGTGGGTTTGGACCCCACCGTCGGCAGCCCTGAAGATGGTTTTCCGTGGTTTCCCATTTTCACACCAGGCAAATGCTGGGGCTGTACCTTAATTAAGGCCACGGCCGCTTTCTTCCCAGTCCTAGCCCTTTCCAGTCCCATCGTCGCCATAAGACCTATCTGTGTCTGTGCGACGTAAAGCCAATAGCAAATAATAATAAGAAGAAATCTTGAAAAGACCGGTTAAATGAGGCTGTTGTATTTCGTGTAAGCCTACTGACAGGGAGGGAGTTCCATAGCCTTGCTCCAGACACTTGGAAAGAGCATCTGTATACTGATGAGTGATTAAAGAGCATCATTAGGGAGAAGTTGATCTGTTTTGTCCATGGATACAGGAGAGAAAGTTAAAATTGAAGGATAGTATTCAAGTGCGTATTCGTTCAGAAATCAAAATATTAGTGTCATAATATGTAGATTCCTTACGTTATCAATTTTCAAACAGGATAGCTTCTCATAAGGAGAGATATGTGGCCTAAAGTTCAAAGTATATATAAATTGCATACATGAATTCATTGCCTTCTGAAGTTTTATTGTTCTACAGTTGCATAGGTTGGTACAACATCACAGCAATAAATTATTGAAAAAATATGATTGTTTCAGTAAGTGTTTTCTCATACTATATGGAAGAATGGATCATTTAATTTTTACGGGATGAATAGATGCATATACTTTTCTACAGACACTTGTTATGTAATCATGCCAGTTTATTGTGTCATTCATGACATCACCTAGGTTTGTTACAGACTTTTGAAAAGGTACAGCTTCACTAAAAAACACCATAGTAGGCAGATGTGAGATGCTTAGCTTATTTAAAAGCGTAGGCTGTCCTATTATGACTGCTTGCATTTTTTCCGGCTTGATTATTTAATTAACAGGTAATTCTCTTTTGCATACAAACCAATTTAATTTAAAATTGAGTTAATTTGGTGGATTGCATTGCAAGTGGCAGCGATAGTATGGGTATATTGGAAGATCATCGGCATAAAGTTGATAGTTGCAGTCATTCAGTTGAGAAGAAATGTCATCAATATAGATTAAGAATAAGAGGTCCAAGAACAGACCCTTGAGGATTGACGGATAGCTTAGTCTTCCATTCTGTAGTTGTCGTGTTTGATACATCTCGCTGTCATCTATTTTTGAGGTGTGAGTCCAAGAGCTAAATAGCAGAAAGAGCTATACAAGGTTTTCGTAATTTAGCTAATAGTATTCCTATAGCCGTGCTCTGTGTTTCAGACGGATGAGGCACTAGCCTTCTGACCCCAACTTGGCACGTTTGATCTGGGCTCAGTTCGGTGGTGTTTGAAGTTGCTCAAATGCGTCAGCCTCATGTCAATAGATTTACTGACACCTAAAAGAACTACGGGACTAAGTTCTGACACTTCAGCTTCTCCAAAAACCGTGAAATTAGTTAACCTTGCATTACTCGTTATTTCTTTATGTGCACCGTTACTCGCTAGTGAGCGCAGCACTGACTTTTATATTTTAATGGCTATCATACGCCCATGTGAAGATGGAGGTATTTTTAACATGTCGGTTTGAGATAGTTATTTCTTTAGGAACACGAGCAAGTGATATGGCCACTTGTGTTTAACATGCTACGGTTATGGAGCCAAGTTCTGCATTTGGGAGACACGTGGGTTTGAACCCCACCTTCGGCTGTCCTGAGAATGGTCTTCTATGGTTTCCGTGTACACTTCCAAGCAAATGCCGGGGCAGTTCTTATTCAAAGACCACAGCTGCTGCTTTCCACTTCCTTACCCAGTTTCATTCACCATCATTCATTTCATCTCCATTAGCTTTTCAACTGAATTTGGCATCAGGAAGGGCATCTGGCCGTAAAAGTGATGTAAATTCATCTCACTTCATCTCTGACCCCATATCAAGAAATGGGATTAAGGGGTGGACAAACCATTTATTTAGGAACATGACTGCTTAAATTTAAACAAATATTTATTTAGGAACATGAATACTTAAATTTAAACTAAACTAATTTTACTAAATAGTACAAACATATAATCCAGCATAATAGGGAAAAACAGTTCACACTGTCACTCATCACTTTTGTTGCTTTCAGCATCTTTCCTGGAACACTGCAAATTTTGTTTCAGGGTTCAAATATTAGTAGTGGAAGCATGGAGGCCCCCACTTGGTAATTCCATCCTCTCCTGAAACAAATGGAATACAGCCTTCAATCAATGAAAGTGCCTCTTCTTCCTCAGAACTTGCAGGTGCTCACTTTGAGATTTATGATCACTCTCGTAAACCTCATCTGTTTCATTACCATCACTTTCAGTGTTCATGTCCATTTCCTCGTATCGTTTCACCCAACCACAAAAGTATCTGATCAGGTGATCAATCAATCAATTCCATCACTACTGATCTGCATTTAGAGCAGTCGCCCAGGTGGAAGATTCCCTATCTGTTGATTTCCTAGGCTTTTCTTAAATGATTGCAAAGAAATTGGAAATTTTTTGAACATTTCCCTTGGTAAGTTATTCCAGTCCCTAACTGCCCTTCCTACAAATGAATATTTGCGCCAATTTGTCCTCTTCAATTCCACCTTTATCTTCATATTGTGATCTTTCTTACTTTTAAGGACACCACTCAAACTTACTCGTCTACTAATGTCATTCCATGCCATCTCTCCACTAACCGCTCAGAAATAGAAAGGAGGATGAGAGAAAGGGTGGAAAGAAATTTGGAAGAATAGCCGTATGGCTTTCGACAGGGCAGGTCGACAACAGACCCTATATTTACTATGAAGTTACTGATGGAAAAATAGTGGGAATATAACCATGGAAAGGATGCACAAAGCAGTCAAGGGAATTAGTGAAAGCAATGTATAAAAACTGTTCCAGTTTGTGTTCAGACTACAGTGGGGGGAACAGGTTGTTGGAAACCAAACTGGACTAAGACACAGGGAAGTGTATTGTCTCCACTTATATTTATAATGGTTATGGATGAAATTCTAAAGGAAACAAAGGCAACGTATAGAGGGGCTATGAAAATATTCTTTGCGGATGACATAGTGATCTGGGGAGTTAACAGTACAGAAGTGCAAATCCAACTAGAGGCTTTAAATTACAATATTGATAAATATGGTATCAGGGGACAAAACCTTGAGGTTGTTGAATTTGTTGAATACTTAAAACATTTGGGAAGTGAAATAATGCAAGATGTTCTACCAGAATTTAATGAACTTGGTGTGGAACAGAGAAGTTCCTATGAAATATAGAGTTAATGTGTAAGATGTATTATATCCTTATGTTAACGTATGCATCATTGATAGCAAGAGATGAGAGTAAAATTCAGGCCAGTGAGTTGAAGTTCCTGAGGATTATGGTAGGGGAAACAAAGAGAGACAGAGTAAGAAGTTGTCGTATGTACGCCATCCTACACATAACCTAGCTCCTGTAAAACCTTCAGTTATTATGTTTAATATATTTTAATTATCTTTTAATAAATGCTAAGTACGACTATACCCTGTAAATATGTATTGTATATTTGTATAACCTCAAGTACGTATTGTGAATACGTCTAACCTCAAAATCTGTGTAGTCGAAAACTGTAGAAAACTCTGTAATATTCATATATTGAGTATGATCCACTATCAGAATCTGTACTGATGCATATGGAGGTTTCTGGAAATTTTATGTAATGATTTATTATATAGATACATGTAGAAACATTAGGAATTTTGTGGTTTCTGTACCTATATGTAATTGAACATTCGAGTTTGATCTGCCCGATTGATTGATTATTCCTAGTATGTTCGGGTGTGTTCCATTTAGATTGTTGCAAGAATATTTACAGAAGTCGATGTTTCTAGACTGTTTGTCGAACAGTTTATATATCGAGCTGACAGGCCGAGAAACCAGTGAGAGTGAATGTTGCAGTGAGCTGAGGATTTGGTTGATATCTGAACTGGTCAGAATCGACTAGTCGGTCTTGCCTTGTGATGGTTAAGTGAATAATCAGTGTCTGGACTTGTTGATATCTGTACTGTCAGAATCAACTGTGTGATGGTGAAGTGAATGATCAGTGTGAGGACTTTCTGATATTTGTACTTGACAGAATCGACAGTAAATTGCGTCAGTGTGTTTCCCTTAATAGTGTTTTGTTGTTTATAATTGTGTACAACTGTGTGGTGTTAAGGAATAGATGTAGTGGCTATAAAGTGGTCTTATGCAAAGAAGTGAACGTATCTCGTGTGATATTTATTTACACCAGAATAAAATCGCATTGAAAATGATAATGTTGAGGTCAGAAAAGAAAAACTGAGTGATAGGATGGAGAAGAATAAATTGAGATGGTTTGGACATGTTATGAGGATGGAAAAGGGAAGGATAGATTATGAGAAATTGTAGAACCACTTTTAGAAGATGAACAGTATGGCTTTAGGCCTGGAAGATCAACAACAGATCTTATATTTGCTGTCAGGATGCTAATGGAAAAACACTGGGAAAAAGAGAAGCCTTTATATCTACTGTTCCTTGACATCGAAAAGGCCTATGACAGCATACCAAGGGAGCTTATTTGGGAGTGCCTGAGAAAGCTCGAAGTTTGAGACAGTCTAATTTCAAAAGTTAAGGTGCTTTACGAGAAAACCAGAAGCTGTGTACAAGTCAGTTCTGGACTGTCAAACTAGTTTGAGACAAAAAGAGGAGTACAACAAGGTCGTGCTTTGTCGGCCCTATTATTTATCATTGTAATGGATACCATATTAAAGGCGCTAAAAGAAAAGGGGCAACAAGACTTAAAAGCATTTGCATATGCAGATGATGTAGTATTTTGGGGTAACTCAGAGAAAGATATGGAAGAGAGACTGCAGGGGTGGAGTCAGGAGTTTGAGAGATATGGATTAAACATCAACAAGGCTAAAACGGTGGTGTTGAAGGTACAGAAGGGTGACAGTCAGCCAGAAATCATGCTAAATGGCACCAAGGTGGACAGAGTCACAGAATTTAAGTACTTGGGTAGTATAATGTCCAAGGATAACTTGGCTAAATATGAAGTAAACAGTCGAATCAGCAAAGCAAAACATTTTCACATCCAAGTAAGACAGCCACTATGGGATAAACAAGTACCACTGAAAACCAAGATGACACTGTATAGATCATACTACACCCCTATCCTCACATACAGCCTGGAAACCGCTACATTAACAAGAAAGGACAACTCGAAACTCCTAGCAGCGGAAATGAAGTTCCTACGCACGATAATCCAGAAGACCAGAAAAGATAAAATCAGGAATGAAAAAAGTCAGAGAAGACGTAGGACTAGAAGACTCCTTACTCCAGAAGATCCAAAAGACAACACGGAAGTGGTTGACCAACTCCATTTTCCCAGGTGTGGTATACGAGTCCCTTCCATTTTGTTCGGTCTATGAACCATTCTTCATTCACGATCCGCTCCCAATCGTGTCCTCCTGAGAGTTTTAGAACTTTAGTGTTAGGTTTAATAATAAGTAAAGAGGTCCAAGAGATATTTGGATTATACATTTGACTATTGGCACAAAGCCATGGCTTTCCAATGAAATGTGGAGGATTCCTTTCATTCTTAAAACATGTTGGAAGAATAAGGGTATATATCTTAATCACGGACTACTTACATGGTGCACGCGATCAAATTCTTGTCCCCCTATTTGTTTTGAGCAGTGTATATAAGAACTTTTTGTCATAAGCGTAAATCCTTTCTTTCTCACAAAAAATCACTTCAGCATACTGAACATTGTCGGTCAAGAATATTGACACTTATTTGTTGCGATTTATTTCATTGAAACTCTGTGAAAATGTGATGTAATATATACTATATTTTATCATATAGAAATAGTCTGATGAAATATTATCCTTGATTTGATATGGTGTTTTAAATTTGTTTTCTCAAAAACTTTAATTTTTGAGTTGTCACTATTCTTGTGGAGGTGTGATATTCACCACCATCTCCTTTATCTGGAAGGGAAATATTCTGATCTTTTGAGATTGGCTATTCCCACATGGAATAACCATTCCACCCCTTAATACTAGACTCATTCTTCATTGTATTGTTTTTGTATTATTTCAAAGTTGCCCATTTAGGGCTACATGTTCTGTACATCATTGACCACTTGCTCCATTTAAAAGCTGTTGGTACATTCTCATGATGCCTTTTGTTTAGGAATATGTTATCTACTTTTGTAGATTAAACATATAAACCAGTTGACACTTGGGTAGGGAAGTTATTGCTTAATATAAGTTATGGAAACAAGTGAAAAGAAGTAAATGCCAGATAAGATTGCAGTTGATAGTGGGTATGCTTTCAGTGAAATCTTTTCTTGGTATAGAATTTCTGATATACCGGTATTCTTTGTCACTGATAGTGCTATAGTTGAGGCAACCAGTGAGAGATGGTGCTATGCAAAATGAACATGAAACTGACAAAAATTGACTTTTCTGAAGTCTTTGTGTAATTATGTTCTTTCATGATATGGAGGACATTTTTTATCATCATCATCATTATTATTATTTGCCACATTGGACCACTGAGTCATTCCACATTTACTTTCTCTTTGAAGATTGAACTGTTTGGTTCTTGTGATCTGCCAAGTAGTTTTTTTATTTGTTCCAATCATAATTTTCTCAATTCGTCTGTACCACTGTAGCCGCTCTATGTGTCATTTCTCCTGAAAATTTGAGAGTCTCAGGGTGTTAATTTTATTTTTGTTTTCTGCATATATCTGGAGTCTTTGAGATCTTGCTGAATTTTGTGGATCTGTTGTCCTCCTGTCTTCTTTCCAAGATTTCTTATCACTAGATGTAAAATTTGGTTTCCTGGCAGTCACAAGATGTCAAAGAAATAAGAAATTCTTTTCTTTTTTCATTTTCATTATACTGGTGAATGGATATCTCTTGATAGACAGCTCATTAGGAAAGATAATTGAACTGTGTAAATGATATTTCTGATACGATGATGATAATAATAATTAGGAAAGATTCTCCAGACTCCTTTTTTATTTATGCAAGTTCTGAAGAAATCATATTTCAGTTTTGAGGAGCTAATTAGTTCTTTTGTTTTGAATTTGGAACAGGGCTTCACAAGCATAAGTAGTTTCTGGGAGAGTTACATTTTATAGTGTTGGATCTTAAGAGTCTATTTAGAAGCATTTCTTATACGTTGACCAGGTTAGAAATTGGCCTTTCTTAATTTTGTTAGTTCTATTTATCCATGTTCTTTCTCCTTTAAGTTGTGTGTGATGATTTCTCCAAGATATTTAAATTGTAGAACTATGTTAATTTTTTGGTCATTTATGAATACGTTATGTTCAGGGGTTTCATGAGCATGTGATCCCAGTTTTCTTAAAAGATATTTGTAATCGTATTTTTAGGGCAATTTTTTGGAGACTGGTGATCTGGGCACAATCTTCTTCAAGTCAAGGGCTGAGAGAGATAAATTGTCCACAAATCCCAGGCAGTTTGTTCTTATTGAGGGTTTTACTCCAATTTTGATTGTAGGTGGTTTTTCCTTTACCAGATTTTCATGATTGAATCGAGAGCCATATTGAAAAGCAGTGATGAGATTGATGATTTTTATTAATTTTGGATGAATACTGTACGATCTGAGAATTTTTTAAAGTGTGGGTCTATGGATTCTATAATATCCTTTTTTGAAATCTATGAATGAATTAATTTTTGTACGGTACTTGTAATGTTCCATTATGAGTTTTAGATTGAGAATTTGGTCTTGTATGGGCAAAATCCTCCTTGATATTCTTTAAGTTGTAGTTCCAGTGTGTTTGTGATCCTGTTGTAAATTATGCGACAGAAAATTTTGTATGTGCAATACAGAAGAGTTATGCCTCTGTAATTATCTGGGTTGGATATATTTCCCTTTTTTAAATAATGGATGGACTATTTCTGTGGTCCAGTGCTCTGAAATTTTCTTTGTAATCTACATTTTTGTTGATAGAGATATGTTTGCAGGTTTTCTGGCATTTTTCCAGATTTCTGCAAAGACTAGACCTTTACCACATGCCTTGTATATTTTTAGTTCTTTAATTGTGAGTTCTACTTCGTTGATGGTTGAAGGATCTATTATATCAAGGGTGGTTAAAATGGGTATGTTATTGTTTACTAAAACTTTTCTAGTGAGTAATTGCAATTTAAAAGTTTGCTGAATGTCTCTGCAAGGATCTCTGCATTTAAAAAAAAAAATCTGTTGGATAACTTTAGGGGCTGCCTGGCCTAGACAGTAAAGGCATGCTCGGTTCACCCAGAAGGATGTAGGTTCGATTCTCCGCCTGGAAGTCGAAAAATTTAAGAAACAATTTTCTACTTCTGGAGGTGCACATGGCCCTAAGGTTCAGACTTGGAAAGAAAGAAAAAAAAATAGAGAGAGAGAGAGAGAGAGAGTACCAGGTTAATTCCTGGGGGGAAAAGTGGCCAGGCATAGACCTAACCACTCTACCCCACTAACTGCCTTTACCTTCCACTCCTCCCAGGGCCTTCATGGCCTGTATGGAGATGACTTTGTTTTTATGGGATAACTTTCCTGATGTAGCCTATCTCTCAGCATTAATGTTGGGGATTCCTATTTTTGAAGATATTTGCTGAAAATTTTCTAATAATATCTGGATTGTTTTTTTCTTGAAATTCTCTTCTATCCTATCCAGGATATTTTTAATACATTTATATTTTGTTTGTCTGAAGATTTTAGGTCTTGACTTTCTTTGCTTTATTAGTTCTAAAGTTGATTCTTCTGACTTTTGCACTTCATGGTTTATTGAAGCTTCCTGTCTTCTCTCTATCACGTCGCATTCATTCTTTATTTCACCATTCATGTTTCTTCCTGGGATTAATTGGAGCTAACTCTTTTACTACCTATTTTAATTTTGTGGTCAATTCTTCTAGTGATTTGGTATTGATAGACTCTTCCTCTGTTTCCTTGAAGTTCTCCATATTTTTTTATTAATGTAATTGGGTCATATTTTCTCATTTTTATTTGGACGTTTTTTCTTTACCATTGGGTTAATTTTATTTCAATTTTTACAACATAGTGGTCTGACCCTGAGTCTACTTCCCTTAGGACTTTGACATTGAGGCTTTCTCGATGGTAAAATTCATCCGTGCAGATGTGGTCTAACTGCCATTCGCATTTTCTGAAGTCAGAATTATCCAGGTTTTTTATGTGTGAGGTTTAATAATAATAATAATAATAATGAGTGGTGAATGTTATTTCTACTAACTAACTGTTTACTAAAACCAAGAGAGTTTTCTATAATAGTCTCTTTCAGTGATTTTGATACTAATTCTTTCAATCTATGATTGTAAACAATATTGTTCTTATAAACATTATATGAAACAACCAAACATTTTACATAAGAAATACCCTTCCATTTTTCACTAAAATTTGTTTAAGCTTGGCATCCTTGTTATCCTTACCTGACTTCTTAGCTAGATTCAATTTCCTAGTAAGTTCTTTCAATTTCTCCTTACTTCCACAACCATTTTTTAACTGTATTTCTTCCCAACCTACATCACTTTCTTAGCCTCTTCACTTTTCAATTATTTTTTTTTCACCAGTGTGGTTAGGAGTGCACAGCTGGGAGCTTGCATCAAAAAAAAAAAAAAAAAAAAAAAAACCTGTTATAATATAGTGGGTTTTTACCATCCCTTAGCACCTTTAAATGTATATACTTATTTTCATATTTCTCAATTACGTAAAACCCATCCCACAGTCTTACATTATTATTTACCATTTTTCACTGATCATAATTACTTTTTGCCTGTCTTATCAGCCATATGGTATTGCCTAATAATTCTATATTTACAACCTTCCTTTTTATTGCATTGTTTTAAAACTAAGAAGAAAACAATTTTATGATCAATAATACCGTCTATTACACCAGTTTCTGAATAGAGCTCATCTGGTTTTAGCAACACCACGTCCAGAATATTCTTCCCTTTAGTTGGTTCCATCACTTTCTGATTCAACTGTCCTTCCCAGGTGAACTTATTTGCCATTAATTGGTCGTGCTTCCTATCATTTGCATTACCTTCCCAATTGGTATTTGGTCAATTGAGATCACCTGCTACAATCACGTTCCTTTCCGTATCATTTCCCACATATCTGACTATCTTATCAAATAATTCCCCACCAGAGTCTGCGCCACCCTTTCCAGGTCTTTACACTCCAGCATCATCGAGTTGTCTATTACTCGTATCTTTAGAGAAGAGCCTTACACCTAGAATTTCATGTTTCTCATCCTTAACTTTGTCGTAGCTTACAAATTCTTCTTTCACCAGTATGATTACTCCCTCTCCTACCATTCCTACCCTGTCTCAATGATAAATACTCCAGTTTCATGAGAACATTTCTGCATCCATAATAGTATTTCTCAGCCATGATTCTACTCTTATTACATTATCTGGTAAACATATATCTATTAAATTACTTTATTCTGTTCCTTTCTTTATAATACTTCTGCAGTTACACTAACATTTTTATGTCATGCCTATTTGCCTTTGAGATCCCCATACTCGTATCACCTCTCCTTAGTCCATCCCGTTTCTCTGAATGTACCTCCCTATAACCTTTGTAAACTAACTTTCAAACTTATATGTACCACTGCAGTTCAAGTGAAGGCCATCTTAAGCGCAGATCCGTATTTCCTACCCACCCATTAGGATCTAGATATCTCACTCTGTTTCCCACATACTCACTCCCTAGTCTAATTTAAATCCCCTATCACCTTCCAGCCAGTATCCCTCCTACACAGTATTCCGCTGATAACAATCTCCGCTTCCTTTATCTTCATATTTATTATTTTAATCATTATGGTTTTATTTGTTTGACTTAAATCCATGCACCACTGTAATATTATAATACATTTTAATTTTAAATTGTTTGGTATAAGAAATTCATAATTTTTATATAGAGGACTTGCTAGTGTTCAGTATGACTCAAACAAATAAATCCCATAGCTCAATAGCCCCGAACGGCCATGGTCTACCAAGCGATCTCTGCTCAGCCTTGAAGGCCTGCAGATTGAGGTGTTGTGTGGTCAGCATGACGAATCCTCTCGGCTTCCTAGACAGGGGCCGCCATCTCACCATAAGATAGCTCCTCAATTGTAATCACGTAGGCTGAGTGGATGTGAGTGGCCCTTAGATCCAGGTAGAAATCCTGGCCAGGAATCAAGCCTAGGGCTTCCGGATAAGAGGCAGGCACTCTAACTTTACACCACGGAGCTGGCTCAATATGATTTCACTTAAGTATTGCATGTAATAAAGCATTGATAGATCAAGTTCAAGAAGTGTATGATGATATGTAGGCCACTGAGATAGACAATGAACAATGTTCTTGAAACATGTATGGCATTTATTGATATGAAAATTTTAATAGTATTGACTAGGCAGAACTTACATATTTTTATACAAATGATGAACTTCATTCTGGTTCTGTATCGAACTTTAAATAGCTAGGATAATATTCTAAAAGTATCCAATTTTATAAAGTCCACCTGTTCAGTACAAGTTTCCTACATAGGACTTGTTTTGACCTAGCCTATATTTCATTGTTAGCTAAAATAGCATAAAGATGAAAGATATAAAAACAGTGGGACATAAAATAACTTGACATAAAATACAATCAACAAATGCAATAACAATCTGTGTTTAAAATGTTGATAGCTTCAATCTTTGACAAATCTAGTTCCAGAAGCATGACAAACAGATAAAATTTGACAGTCTTCACAATTTTAAAGTATTCCTCTAGCCAACCAATAGTAAATGGTAATGGTAAATACGGTTGGACTCGCACCTGTTACAACTAGCTTTGTCCAAGATTGAAGCTATAGATTTTTATTGCATTTTTTGATTGTATTTTATCCCAAGTTTTTTATGTATCATTGTTTTTGTATGTCTTTCATCTTTGTGTTATTTTAGCTGATGATGACCACTAGGCTAGGTCGAAACATGTCCTATGTAGCTTTTAGCCAGACCATTTATCAAATGGCAAATTTGTATGAACAGGTGAACTTTATACAATTAAATTCTTTTAGAATTTTATCTTAGATACTTAGATATTTAACAGTAATTTCAGTGGTAGATCCTTAAACTTCACCCATGCTGCATTAACCAGATCCCACACATCCCTAACTATGTTGGTACTTACACCTGCTTGCCTTACATTGTTGGTACCAATGCAAAGAACTACCATCTTCTCCTTACCCTCCTCCTTCTCTTCTACTTTCCTCAACATCTGCCTTAACCTTATTCCTGTATAACACACTACCCTGGTCACACTTTCCCCATGGAGTTCCCCATGACCAGAGCACTGTCAGTTGTCAGTTTTTTTCAGCTTCTTATTACTTCAAAATCCTTATTGGTTGGTTGGACATATTGTCCAGGAATATTCAGTATAGTCATACATGTAGTTATAAACAGCGGCGAAGCGTGAACTAAGTAAGGGGGGAGACAGATATTTTTAAAAAAATTTAATCACATTTTAATCACATTAGTGTATTATGGAATTTTGTTTTCGACGCATACAGATCTACATTCAATATTATATTAATGACTGAAACTAAGACAAATCCTATAACAACCTATAATCCTACATGCACTCGTTTTATTTTTAAATATAGACTAAATGGGCAGTGGGAGTTGTCATATATATATATATGTAGATTTAATAAGAGAAATAATAAATAAATAGATTTTCGTACAAGTCACCTTAAACAATATTCTTGTAAATGAGTTCAATTCGCCTGTCCTTCATTTCAGCAAATATATATATGTTACCCTCGTCTTGAAGTCTCTGGTTGGTCACTGAATTCCTTAAATAGGTTTTAATTCATTTCAAGGCATTAATAGCGCGTTCACTAGAAACTGACGTTAACGGAATATACGGCATCTAGTTAAGCAATTTTGTTGTTTCCATATGCACACTCTGGAGTTCATTATTCAGAATGTAAGCCAGTAGTTGTGGGGGTTATAATACCTTAACTAATAATGGCGGGCACGGAAATGCATGTACTTGAAGGGTTTTCATGCTGTCATTCATTTATTAGGTGTAAGTTTGCTATATTTCGCATTTGAATGTGATTATTTTATTTTTAGACTGTCTTATAATAAAATAAATTCAAATTAACTACATTAAAAGCATGTCTGAGATGATAACCAATAAGAGTACTTTTATACCTGGGATCCAAATACTAGCCAATGAGAGCAAGAAGAGACGCTGGCAAGTCTGTGTACTGGGCGGAGAAATCTCGCTATAGGAAAGTCATAGTTCCATAGTCGGCACCTACAGATAGCGTTAGTGTTGCTCTATCTGAAATCAAAGGGATCATACACAGAATGGACAGCGTCTACTTTCGCCTACGTGCTTCGTGTAACTGACGCGAGCCCTAACGTTGCCAAAGTGAGACAGAAATAAGTACAGCGGGGAATACGATAATGTCATGAATGTGAAAATAACTAATGTTCTAAAAATAATTGAATTAACTAGACAGTATTTCGTTCACAAAATGTTAAGGCTACACGCTGTCTACCCTGTCTCCCCTGACGCTTCGCCCCTGGTTATAAATACATAAAGTATATTTTCATTAAGTTCAGTTGTTGTAAAGTGTTGTTTAGTTGACACACACAGAAAGCTGTCACCAATGCAAATAATGGACAGGGCAGCAAACCTTCATGCTTAATATTCTAAAAGAAAAAAACATGGCACAATTCAATTCTTGTGCAGAGAAGGTGCTTTTAGTGGGAAGACTTGTCATGAAGGGTGCTTGTATTCCTTGGTAATGCATGCCCACTCATCTCCAAACCAAAAATGGACAGGTGGCTCAATTTTTACTGGGGTCACCCACCTTTCAGCCAAGATCTCTCTCCCCTAGCAGCAATCTTGTCTTTGGTCTGCTGAAGTAATTCCTGAAGTGTAAGTGTTTCACCACTGATAAAGCAGTTCCTGATGCTATGGAAGAGTGGTTCAACCATCAATCTTAATTTTGAAAAGTATAGAGAAACTTGCTCACCGCTGAGATAGGTGTCTGAACATTCGGGGTGATTTCAGTACTCTCTTTCAATCTGTCATCAGTATGCTGTCATTTTGATGTAGTGTGTGTTGTCCATAGTGTTCATCTATGAACACCAGTCTGTTTCTGTTGAACAAACCTTTATATATGTATGTATGTACGTCTGTTGCTCACAAATAGCACTCGGTAGCATAGCTCCATTTCTCATGGAATTTTTTTTTCAAATGCTGCTGTCTTCTAAGTAGAAAACATTGTATAATAACAACAAGAGTTGCATCACACGGTTTGAAAATTGTGTGTGTCAGAAAATGGCAATAATTCAATTTGTGACTATTTTTGGCATAGCTTCCTCTCTTACTGGGTGCCTCATTTGTGTTTGAAGCAGGTAAGTTTCACCTTTCTGTCTGTTTCCTTAGCACATAACAAATAAACTTCTGTGTAATTTTTTTTAAGGACTTCTGATGTACTATGCATTTCTGTGGGAGTATCAGTAATGTCTTTTTCAGGTGTCTGTGTTCTGTTAGATGTGGATGGCAGGAAGTTAACTGAGCATCCCATTCTAAAAACAAGAACTTTTTCGAAGATAGTGTTCAATTTCCCTCATGTTGGCGGAAAAATGAAGATTAACCTGAACAGACAGTTGTTGAAAGAATTTTGTGAAAGTGCATCTCAGTTGTTGGTAAATGATGGGAAAGTAATAATCACCCTATGCAAGGGCCAAGGAGGTACCCCTGCTGACAAGACCTCCCGACGGTGGGATGATACTTGGCAAGTTGTGGAAATGGCAGCTCATGGAGACCTTATTCTTGTTGGTGTAGAATCTTTTCAATCTTCAGTGTTCCCAAATTATTTTTCTGTTGGATATAGAAGTCAAGATAAGGGCTTTCACATTAATGATGCCCTTGTGCACGTATTTAGCAAAGTCGATTTTCCGTCTACTCTTCTTGAAGTTGACCAATTGATGAATGATATAGATTTAAATACAATAAACTCACACCATGGTGATATTAAATGCTCTAAAGTATATACCTGTAAATACAACAGCAAGATATTGGAAAGAGAGGGATCACCACCTAATTTCTTATGTAAAACTCTGCATGACTTTTTGTCATCACAGACCAGTGGTATGATAAAATACATAACAGATGTGAATGTACCACTTCATATAAGTGATATAGCTGGAGAATTCATTTGTTCTACTGATAAATCAGTTGCTGGTACTCATTGTGTGCTGCGCTCATCATTACTAGATGTAGTACACCACATAATTAATTTGTGGAAACATTCTCAGGCTCATGTGGCTGTATGTTCTGGGTTAGTATTTCATCCTCTTACTAGTGATTTCACTCCCCCTCCAGTATCAAATGAAGTGCTTCTCGTGGGAAAAGATGTTTCAAGTGTATGTGAAGGTTACTTGAATCATGTGATAAATTTATTTGATAGAGCTGATCTCAAAGTGCAAATATACAAAACTGGAAGTGAATATTCCTCAGATTCAGCCTCAAAATCTTTGTGCAGTCAAGTTGGTGAAGTGGTTACGAAAGATGATGTACTGTTGTTGCAAGGTGACACTGAACTTCAGTGTAAAAATGTAATCGCGCAGATATTTTTTATTAGATCTTCATCTGGGGACACAGAAATAAGCTTAATTTTTGTTGACAGATTAGCACTGATTTTATTTAATTTGGATGACTGGAGAGAACTATGGCCTCTCAACACATATGTGAAGTTGAAAGGACAGAAGCCGTCCTTAAAACTTGCCAGCCTATTCCCAACAAAGCATACATTTGATGTTAACATAGTATATAGAAACTTGTTTGATGAACATAAATTTTTCTCTCTTTTGTGGGATATGGCAGGGGATATTATTCGAAGTGTCGAAGTTAGGAATACTTTCGCATCATCAAAGGGGTGGTGTGCTATATGTTACAGAATCAAATATCAGTCTTCTGACAAAGCTCTTTATAGGAATAGAGTTATTAAAATCCATGAGACCATAGGTAAAGTCCTATGTGCAAAGTTAAGTATTGAAATTACGTAGATCACTTAAGTTGGAGTTCCATGGCAGAGATTGTTAGATTAGTAGTAAATGGATAAATATTATGTCTGGCTATTCATAGACAACTTGAAGGGGAGATGCCAGTTCAAATTTTATGACAGAACGGTAGTTCTACTCTTAGGTGTATTAACACAGTCTAATATACTGGTACACAGCTGTAAAGCTAATTGGAGAAGAATGTGGTTCCTTTTGACAGATAGCATTACTTGCACTCGCAGCAACCAGCAAGCTGTGGGCGGGTATTGTGCAATGCTGCTGCAACTCTCTCTCTCTCATATATATTTGGTCATTCCACCTTGCTGGATTTTTACTTATTTGTTTTTTTAATTATTTTATAGACTCACAGTCCTTATGTATGTAGACTTATGATGGATCTAATGTCTTACAGAGCTCTTTAAAGGAAGTTTTCAAGAAAATGTAACATAATTAATAGAGGCACATTTTTTCATTAATGATAAATGCGACCAAAACTATTTTTTCCCAGGAAGGTCTTGTGTTACCGTACATTTTTATCCTAATTATTGAAAAGGGCACCTTAACTATGGCAACATTGTACATTGTATGAAATACAGACTTAATAGGACCGATAGCTGCAGTCGCGGAAGTGCGTCCAGTATCCAGTATTCGGGAGATAGTAGGTCCGAACCCCACTGTCGGCAGCCCTGAAAATGGTTTTCCGTGGTTTCCCATTTTAACACCAGGCAAATGCTGGGGCTGTACCTTAATTAAGGCCACGGCTGCTTCCTTCCCACTCCTAGCCCTTTCCTGTCCCATAGTCGCCATAAGATCTATATGTGTCGGTGCATCGTAAAGCAACTAGCGAAAAAAAAATACTTAACAGGAATTATACAATACAGTTACTGTACCTGTGTTGTGTGCAAAGTTTAATCAACCGTGCTCTGAATTGGTGTGATTTTTATTTGAAGCAACAAGAATGAAGTGTACACAAACTTTTCAGTGCATGAAATGTGTTTGTGATAGATGAAAGTATTAGAAATACCAATGAATACTACAACTTCTCGTTAGCTTGATCTGGGAGGAAAAGCAATATGTTGGTACCCCTCATCCTTACAGTAGCATTCTTCTTTATTTTTATACTGGGTTCGAATCCCACCATCAGCAGCCCTGAAGATGTTTTTTTGTGGTTTCCCATTTTCACACCAGGCAAATTCTGGGGCTGTACCTTAACGAAGGTCATGGTCGCTTCCTTCCCATCTGTAGCCATTTCCTTGCCATTTTCCTGCTAAGTAAAAAACAGCAAACAAACAAAATGTCTGGAGTCCGCTCAACATAGAACCAGAATGATCTCCAGTCTGAATCCTTAGTTTCCCAAATGGGACTGTTCCTCATTCCAAGATACGTCATCTCTGAAATATTTGAATGCTTCTTTGACAAGGAGTAAAATCTCACAAATGGATAATATAGGTCAGTTATTGAAGAACTTCATGCAATTGTGTCATAAATTAAGAACTGTTTTCATGTGTCAAGGAAAATCTTGCTTCTCTGATGCTTGGTGTTTTAAGGGGCCTAACATCGAAGGTCATCGGCCCCTTCAAGGAAAATCAAACTTAGGTTTCGTTCATACCTAGCTGAAAACCACCCATATACATCAGTTTCATTGTATTCTGAGTCTGCTGACCAGATGGGGAAATTGGTTTAAAGCTGCTTCTCTCATACATATTTAGATATCCTCCATTCATTTTTTAAACTACTGTCACTATCCAGTGGCAAATGGGTTGGCAGATTTGAAAGGTGCCAAATTTTACGACTTTGTAAAATCCCAAGCAACATTTGGTTTTGAAAACTGTGCAGCTATTTCAGATGTTATTTTGGAACTAGAAGGTCTATATATATATATCCATATTCCCATTTGCTGGTTTAAAAATAACAACTGAAGAATAACATGAATGTAATTGCTTCTGGACATGTTCGTGAACTATTTAGTAAAATTATTTAAGGATTTAGTGGCCCATTAAAGAATGAAGTGACACTCTTCTTGCAGAAATTTTGGTGCCTTGTTTGTGTGCAGAATTGAAAAACACATCTCCCCAAATTATGCCAACATGTTATTTGGACTTTTGAATAATATATTTCATCCAACTAATGTATGTAATTCAATCAAGCTGTACAAATATTTTGGCTATGAGTGAAACAGCACAAATATTGCCTGGTTTGAAAATATTAAAACATTTTAAAGATATCTAAAACCAGTGGCTTGCACTGAACCCCAAGCTATCCCAGCATTGCTGGGATAAATATTTTTGTATTTACATTTTCTTATTATTCCTTAAAACGTTTCTTTATCAAGTAAAAAAAACTGCAAACAGCTAAGTCAAGGCAAGTACAGCTGTTTCAATAACCCGTTCGCTTTACCACAGTCTAGGTCTCTCCAGCAAGCTGGGTTTCATGTCCACCATGAAAGAGAGCTACCCCAGCAAAATTCAAGTTGCTTGGTTGACGCAAGAGCTTCAGGCCACCTCCTCTTCGTGAAGCAGGGTAATAGCTGTTGGCCTTGGTTAAGATTAACAGCATCTTATGGTAGCAGAGCAGCTAGCTTGGGTACATGTTAATTGTTATAGTTAACACTCAGTGTTCAGCGCCACTCACCAGAGGCTACAAGAAAAGACAGCACAGCCACTTGCAGATAATCTTGCTAATAGAAATAGCCATTTTATGAAATCAATTGTACATACATACATACATACATACATTACATTTTATGAAATCAATTGTAATAAAAGTATTTATTTTATTCTTGGATTTCAGCATGTATGAAGTTTTCGGTAGCGATTCATTGATGGCACGTGTAGAGTATGTTTTTCGAGGCACGCAGAACAAAATGTAGGTTGCCCAGCATGAAGACAGAACCAAGCACGAAGTAAAATAATTTTGTATTTGGTTGTTCTGTACAAGTGGGTTTGCCTGTAATCATGTTATATTGTGAATTTTTGTAACCTTCCTCTTGGATTATAGATGAAGTTTTAGGGAGTTCTGTGGCATTCTTCAGGAACATAACAGTAGTATATGTCATAAGGAATATTTCCCCTCATTTGTCGTTGCTGTGCCAGCCCTCAGTAAGAGAGTGAAACTATAATACTTCGGTGACCAGTAAAATACCTGCTAAATTTTGCTCACTCAGTTTAGGTTAGGCTTCTTAAGTTTAAAAAAGCTAGTAGGTAGTCGCTGTATATTTCTGTGAAAACCATGAGTGTACTATTATTATATTTCCACTTAGTTATCGAGTGAGTTTATATAATAGCAATGTTGGCTTTAAAGAGGGAGGTGGGGCAGCGATTGCTTTAAAAAATATAATTTGCAGCTGGAGTAACAAATGTTTTCACCGCACACCACTGTCCAAAACAAGTATGAGGAAATCTCAGTCAGCAAGTTTAAATAGTTCAGTCACTACAGGCATTGAAATAAACACACGTGAACTTTGCAAATGCTGTAGTAAGATCCATTTGGGTTCCCTGTTCATCCATTTGTTGCAGAGAATGAATGATTATAAATATTGTTTCTTCTTATATATTAACATTTCACATAATTCACAAGTCATATGGATGAACCTTTGTATGAATAATTTTAGAAAAGGATTTAAACAAAATTCAAGCAATAGACCTGTTTCACAGAATAGCATGAAAAATGGTTCCTTTTGCAAAATTGTACAAAAATTAATGTGGAAAAAATCATACCTCTAATAATTATATTATTTATTCCTTCTTTGGACACTTGAGTTTGAAGTAAGGGCATCAAGGAGTAATATAAAAGGGCAGCATGGCAGTTAAAATTGTTTTAATTGCTTATTCATAAAAAATAATAATTTTACAGTGGATGAGTAAAATTAGCTGTATAACATTCTTTAACAACCTACCACTTGAGCTGACTTATATTTCTCCTCCGTCAGTTTTATGCAGCTTACCAATTTTCTATATTGACACCAGGTGGGTTCCACGACTACTAAGGAGATGTCTGAGGTTCCGTTTACTCTAAACAGTCACCCCCATTCATTCACTGCTTCTTGACTTTCTGGTTCTTTTCCTCTGGTTAATCCTTTCATATCAGTAGTTCTAGCTTTAGTAATATCTGCAAAAGTTTGTTTGGTAAATCAAATGAAATTGGGATAACACTCCGCATCGGTTTCTTTTTTTCTTCAGTTGTATATTGACTAGCTTCAAAGTCATTAGTGCATTAATTAATTTGTAACTTTTTGGTTTGAAGTTGTGCAAACGCAGAAAGGTTTTTATCAAGGATGGGAAGAAAATAGCCTTAGTTAAGGTACGGTCCTGGCATTTTGCCTGATTTGTAAATGAGAAAGCCTGGAAAGTCATCTTCTGGGCTGCCAATGGCAGGATTTGAACCCACTGAATACAAGCTTACCGCTACACATCCCATACTGCATAGCCAACTTGCTCTGTAACTTAACGTTATTCTATAAATAGTCTACATCTTTCTTTGTTAGAATAGACCTACTATTTACGACCCAATTCTATTCTCACTGTGCGTAGCACAGTGTTCTCATTTTAACAGTCAGCAAGTTTTATTTGACAATCAAGAACGACCTATCGATAAGAGGACTTTGTATCTCAGTATGTTTTTAATTCATTGATCATGATCACTGTCATTTCACTTCATCAAGATTTTTAATGTGTGTTATGTAATAATTGTTCTGCTACTGAAGATGGCCTTGAGAATAGGTTGAAACATGTATAGACTTGGTTTCATCTAACAGATGAGTTGATTTGTATTGATGAGGAGGATTTTATAAATACCTTTATTTTTAAAGCAATTCTATTCTTGAAAATTAAAATGCATATTGGAAGTCAAGACTGTTATAAACAAACCTGATTATATAAATAAGAATAAATATTAGTTTCACCTCAACAACCTTAAAAGGATCATCCTCTTAGTTATGCATTTATTTATTATCATTCCTCAACCATTTTAATGCTTACGTGAAAATCTTCACAGTAGTTTGTTTGGATGTTGTCAGGAAATGCTTTGTTCAAACGTTGTTATCTTTCAGAGACCTGGAGGATGACATTTCTACTGTCTTTTTCATGTTATAGAAACAGTTTATTGTGCTAAACACATCTCCTTTTGTAAAATACATATTTCAAAATAGAAAAAAACATTATTTTCCATGAGGCTGCCGCTTGCGAACCCCACATGCTTGCTGGCTGCACAGCTGTGCAGAAGAAGGTGGTTGGAAAAAAAAAAAAAAAAAAAAAAAAGCTAGCTTTGCTACTTTCTATGTTAGACTGCGGTGTTATATCTTGTATTCTAATATTTTACATACTTAAGTACTTAAAAGTTCTTTATTGTTCTCTACGTTTTTATGATTAAGACAGCTTCATCTTATGCTCACATTTGCTGAATATCTACTCTGTTTAACTTAAATGTTCATAATTTATATCGTACAGTTGAAGTTTACATGATCTGTTGAAGTACTGTTATTCTTTCCTGGTTGGACTATGTCATTTTTTTCTGTATGCATTATGTACAGTTGAACAGTCAGAAATTGATGCAAGGAAAATGTCCAAGTCCTGTATTGGGTATCATTATTTTTGGTGGGGTGGTACAGCTACAACAAAAAGTGATACAACTCGCTTGTTAAATGACATGTTCCTGACAAAGACTGTCAGTACACAATGCCTGTCTGCATATCAGAATACAATGAAATGGACAAGAAACTGCCATAATGGTTAAATAAATATATGCAGTGAGGGACTCTCCTGGCAAATGAAGCTAAATGTGAAGCACTTTACACCATGTCAGTGCTCTTAAGATTTGCTTTACATCTTACCAACACATATGTCTTACGGCAACGATGGAATAAGGAATGGCTAGGATTGGGAAGGAAGCGACCATGGCCTTAATTAACGTACAGTCCCAGCATTTACCTGGTGTGAAAATGGGAAACCATGGAAAACCATCTGTAGGGCTGCCAACAGTAGGGTTTGAACCCACTATCTCCCGAATGCAAGCTGACAGGTACGTGATCCAAACCACGCAGACACTCGCTTGGTCAGTGTTAAAGAGAAAGGTCCTTGGTTACCAACCGGGAGACCCAGGATTCAAATACTGGTATAGGTAAGTTTTTACATTTTTTAAAATACCGGACTCCGTTACTCTATTATGTAACTGCACCATACAAACAGTCTTTGTATTTCCACTCTGAATGCTTGCAGGGAGCATGTAGTTCATCATCACTGGCCCCTTCAAAGACTGTTGTAAATATGCTACGTTACATGCACAGCGGGAAATAGTCTTACATATAGTATATCCTGTGTGGGTGGGGGATGCACACGAAGAATACACCCACAGTATGCCCTGCCTGTTTTAAGAGGTGACTAAAAGGGGCAACCAAGGGATGATTGTATTAGGACCATGAAACTACTTGTGATTAGTACCATCATGCGGGGAACACCACAAGTTGCTTTTACTTGCATGTAATACCACTATGTTAGGTACCAAATAGGTTTGTGATTAGTAGCAACAGAGTGCATTGCCAGCTTCTACAGTACCTGTGATTAGTACCACTTTGGGAGCGACACCATGGTTCTGGCTTGCCTATGATTAGTACCCACTATATGAGGAAACAGACACGGGATAGTGCGGGTCCCTGTGGTTAGTACACGTATGTGATGAACACCATAGGTTTGCGTTTCCTGTAAATGGCGCTGCAATGTGCGAAACACCGAAGGTGTGTGTTCCATGCAGAATGCGGCGAGTCTACGCTACTTTTGATTACTACCGCAATATGACAAATGCCATGGTTCTACTTTCCTAGCGATAAGTACCATTATGAGGGGCCGATGACTTGGCTTTTGGACCCCTTTAGACTAAAAGCATCATTGATTCATTGTTATGCTATAGACACAGTCCCTTGGTCAGTAATACTATTGTTTCATGTCAGTTTCTGTGAATGCGAGACATTGCGGGTCGGATCCACTGATTGTTTTAAATTCATATCCATTCATTCTTCGTCCTCATGTTTTGAATTCTGGTCAGTGGAGGATTTTGGACTTTTAATTTGTCATTCCATTTCGTCTGTTTTTGTACCATTAGGGGCCGATGACCTGGATGTTAATCCCCTTTAAACAACAAGCATCATCATCACAAATAGTCTTGCAATATTATGTGTGTTCGTGTGAATGCCACCTATCTCCGTGGAAGCATACCTGACTGTCAGAGTGAAAACCAGGGTTTGATTCCTACTCTACGCATTACTTTTTTTTAAACTTTAAGAGTATTGCGTTGACCAAATACATGTGTATTTCTATACATTACACAATCTGGCTTTGTGCTCTTAATTATGTTAGTCCTGAAAAGGACTGTTTTAGACATGATTTAATACAACAAATTAATCTAAAAAGCCACCTAATCGATACTTTTATTTCTTTTGCCTTTGGCAAACTTAAAAATACATTAACAAACACAGTACATGTTTCGACCACTTAGTGGTCATCTTCAGCTGTATATAAAAAATCTTAGATGATAACATTTAAAAGCAAGCACATTAGATCTTAAAACTATATCCCATGGGAATCCAAAAACTATTGTTCTAGATGCTCTAAATGAAATGGAAGATGGGGGGGGGGGGGGTTTGGGGGTAAGGAGATTTATGTGAATGATACTTAAATTGCAGTATCGTTTAC
Organism: Anabrus simplex; assembly: GCF_040414725.1. NCBI lineage: Eukaryota > Metazoa > Arthropoda > Insecta > Orthoptera > Tettigoniidae > Anabrus > Anabrus simplex. Next base: position 180,294,720 of record NC_090271.1, on the reverse strand, counting down.
AATTGTGCTTAAAAAACTTAATTGATGAAAAACATATTTAAAATGTTTAAAAGCATCTATGGTAAAATTCTTTTTGATAACATTAGGTGGCGTGAATAAAAAGTTTGTGTTTGTAATAATCTTCAGGCATATGTGAGAAAAATAATAAAATTAAAATTTGCGTCTGTGGTGATGTTAAACACTTTGTTTTTAATAAACATACTTTAGAATATTTTAAAGTGTCTATGGTAAGGCACTTATTCAAAAACACTTGTGCTTGAAAGAAAGTTTATGTCATATGCACCAGTCTTCAGGTATTTATTGTTTATATTTAATAACTTCCTTGAGTGATATTCTTGTGGTTAAAAGGCCGTGTTGACTGTTTAACTTCCGAGAATTGCTCTTCAGAATGTGATAAAAGGAATTGTGTTAGTCGTTTAACTTGCTAAAACCCTGTGGTGGCTTCTGTTATGTAAAATGGCGATCTGATTCGGGCAGCTTGCCTCGCGATCTGTAACCAGCAGGAGATCGTAATATATTAAAATTTGGCATATGATAAAAGTAAAAAGCTCAGAATTCTAAATAGATAGCGGGAAGATATTTGTATTCGAGATTGCGTGGTCTTGACTTACCTTATCTGGCAAATGTTTAATCCGCATTGCCTTGGAGAACTGCCTTCGTGCACGACCTAGTGTGATAGCGGTGTGACATGGTCTGATTGTTCGTGGAATATTCCGGAGAAAGGGGAAGTAGAGTTGTGTCGTCATCTAGTACGTCTTGTGAGGGGGGAGGGATTACTGGTTGTGTTTCAGTGACGTCGTGTTCGAGTATTTCATTTGTTTGTCTTGTATGTTTACTGTTTACCATATCCACGTATTTACTGAATTGTTCGTATAGGAGGTTTTTTCGTTCGTTTCGTTTAGATTCCGTTCCCTGTTCTCTGGTTTATCGAGAGTAATGTGGATGTTTTCTAGGTTATTCATTAAACTTCCTTTATTAATCCTACTGATAATTTGGAGATCTTGTCTGATGTTAGTGAAATTGTGATTTGCCTCCTTCATATGAGCTCCCATAGCAGAGTATCTTCTGTATTTCTCTGCATTAACATGTTCCTGATATCTAATTAAAAAGCTCCTCCCAGATTGCCCCGCGTATTTTTTTTTGCACTGGGTACATGTCAATCTGTAAATGCCAGATTCCTGAAATTCGTCATCTTTAAGTTTATTGACTTTATTGTGATTAAAAAATCTGTGTTTTGTATTGTTGTTGGTTGAGAAAGCTATTTTGGTATTGTGCTTCTTAAACAAATTCGTGATTTCATAAATCCTCGGGTTATTAAAGGTGAATTTGACATATTTCTTTGCATTCTCCGATTGTTGCTTTAGTTTAATTTGTTATTTGCACTTAGTAATGATTTTGTTAATGAATTTCAAACTGAAACCGTTATGTAAGGCTTGTTGACGAATGAAAGATAGTTCCTTCTTTCTGTCTGTATCTGTTAACGGGATTTCAAAGGCCCTGTTGACGAAACTGTAGTAGGCGGATTTCTTTTGTGAATTGGGATGTAAAGAATCGCTTTTAATTTTAGTCGGTGTAAAAGTGGGTTTTCTGTGTATTTTAAACTGGAAATGGTTGTTTATCCGAATTGTTTGAATATCTAGAAAATTGAGTGTACCTTCTTCTTCTGCTGTAAATTTAATGTTTGGGTCTAAAGTATTCAAGGTATTTAGAATACTTTGACTGTCATTAAGTTCTTTGTTTATAATGACAAAAGTATCGTCAACAAAGCGTACCCAGAAATCTAGTCCTTTAATGTGGCCTACTATCTGAGTGTATTCCAAGTGATCGAGGTATATGTTAGCTAAAATTCCGCAGGCCGGTGCTCCCATAGGTAGTCCGTCTTGCTGATAAATTTTATTATTAAAAGAAAAGAAATTATGGTTCAATACGAATTCCAGGATAGTTATGAAGTTTTCTATTTCAGGTTTACTGATGCGTTTGTGTTTCATCTAACAGATGACTTGACTTGTATTGATAGGAGGATTTTATAAATATTTTCTTTTGTAAAGTGACTCAATAAGCGTCCTAAATTATTCCTCGTCGAAGGTGATCTCCTCCCGTGTGAACAACATGATGCCCCACAAAACATCATGCAAACGTGGGTTAGTGTTTCTTTATATGATATTTCCATCTTTCCCTTGGATGTTCAAAATGGAATTCAAATCTGGAGCTTGTGGGACTCAACTGAGAAGTTTAATGGAGTCCCGCTCAGAGAACTAGTCCTAAATATGACTGGTTGTGTAGATTGGGGAGTTGTCTTGCCATGAACTGTATTATCTCATCTGGGTAGTACTCTCTCACTTGGAGCCATACTATTCTGCAGAATGTCCAAATGTTGGTCCGTCCAATGTGAGATGGTCATCTATCTGATGAAGCACTCCAGCCTCATCAGACGATATCCACCCCTAACACAACACAGATGTGCAGCAACTTTGTGAACACTGGTGTTTATCTTTTGTCGTGTTTGGCTCCCCATGGCCTGTAAACATGAACCTGCCCAACCTCCACCGTGCTGAAAGAAGTCCATCAGAGAAAATCGCATGATCCCAATTATGATTTAACTCCACCTCAGAAAAAGGCGTACTAATCCACTATCTGTTCATCAGGGAGACACTTTGGCGGCAGCTTTTTTGCTGTAGAGTCTGGCTTCTCGTAATTGTTTCTGGATCATGTTCGGACATCCAGGAAAACGGGTCACCTGCATGAACTCTGCTGAGGTAAAAAATGGGTTCTCCTGTGAAGTTTCAACTAACCGCTGTCTTTTTCCCAAGTAGAAACCTGCTTTAAACCAGTGTCCAATGTCCCCTGACACCTACCATTGTTGTATTCATCTCTGAGTAACCCTAAGCATAATGCCACACCGAAACACTGCCTCACAAATGCTAAAGTTTCCATGTTGGACAAGAGATAGCACTTGCTCTCTTTGATGCATATGAGTAATGTGCCATGTTAGTATGGAGTGAAACATATAGCAGTGATGTTAGGTTGGTCAAACTTGGTGTGTTCATTATCTGATGTCATCACATTCATTCAAATCTTTCACGCTGGGATTCGAACCTTAGCTGTTACAGTAGGCAGTAATTTTGTAGCATACGACTGACCCACTGCATTACATGGGAGCATGCCATATGTTTATAATTTCATAGTGCTGTATGCTAGTGCACATCACAAAGAGGACAGAGAGGTGAGAGTGAAAGCATCCAATACAATGAGTGAGAACTATGGGCCGTGTTGCAAAATGCATCCAGCTGACTGTACAAAGCCAAACACAGCCAAAGTAGACTTCCTTATATTTCATCTCTCCAGAGATGCAACAATTGTTGATTGTTCATGTATACATTACAGCAACCTTTTTCTTTGATAGATTAGCACTGATTTGATTAATTTGGATGACTGGGGAGAACATGTGACAAGTTGAAAGAATTACACAAATGTCCAACCCAGATAAAGAACATAATAGTAGCTTGTAGTTATTGTTATATTAACGGTTCGTAATTGATGTTAAAAACATATAATATTCATTCTTTTCAAATTTTACCAGAACGACTGGTACAATAACTGTTCACCTTATACCAATTATTGCTTGGTCGCTGGAGGCACCCTGGCTCATTTTAGGATTTGGCTGAGGGTTTAAGAATTGGGGACCTTCTTGATGACATTTGATTTTTCAGTTATCTGGGTTGAAAATAAACTGCTGAATCACTGCATTATTTCTGACTCCCAGAATGAAAAATAATATAAGTAATAATTTTAGATGTGAAGCTTCCATGGTATGTAGAATTATTTAGACCTTAGTGCCTAGGAGACTGATTACCTCACATTGAGTATTTGTCATCTTGACAAACAATGCTGCAATGTATTCAAAACATCGGCAAACTGTATGAAATGTACAGAAAACAACAACACGATTCAACCCGGAAGAACTAAATAAAAATAACAAATGGCCAAAATTAATGTGCAAGATCACAAAAGCCTGTTGATAGTTCTCACAAAACCCTTTTTTAAACCAGTGTCCAATAGACATCCAATGTCCCTTGACACCTGCCACTGTTGTATCCATCTTTGAGCTGCCCTAGGCATAATGCTACACCGAAACAGTGTTCCACAAATGCTAAAATTGCTGTGTTTTCATACTGATTTAGCTTCATTTAAGTTTTCAATGTCGTGGTTTATCAATTTCTTGTAAGTCCTTTTGTGATTTACCACACAAGAAATATTTATATATAATTGTATATACAATTAATATGAATGATGAATATCCCATTACAAGTTACTTACTTTGAAACATGCAACCCTTCTGTTATAAGGTCAAGCATATATCCCTTGTGGGTATGTAGGCCTTTATCAGTTGAAAATATGATACATCTGTTAAGTATTTTTTCAATAATATTCATAGGCCTAGTCTTACCATAAATACTGTCCCAAACTTTTAAGTAAATTGACACAAAATGGTTAGATAGATTTTAATATCCTAATAACAAGTGTTACATAGGTGCATTATGAACCATAACCACAAATAATTATTCAAAATGGCCACCATTTGCACGCACATAGCCCTTAAGTCTTTGTGGCCAATCTTCAATGGCATTATGCAACACGTCAACTGGAAATTCTACAACTGCCTTCCGAAGAGACTGCTTTAAGCTTTCAATATTGGAATGTCTTTACATGCAAGCCATCTCCTGAAGCTTGGACCACGATTTGTAGTCCAAGGGGTTTAAATCTGGACTTGCAGACGGCCAATGTGAAGTGGAAATGAAATCAGGAACATTTGCCTCCAACCACTGCTGGGTTGCCCGTGCCTTGTGCGCTGGGGCTGAGTCCTGCTGGAAGCTCCAGTTCCCTCCATGGAAAAGGGTGTTGTTGAGATTCTTGACCAGTCCCTCAAGCACTGTCTCCTGGTACACTTTAGCTGAAGTTTTGACTCCCTTTTCACAGAAATGGAGCTCGGTTGTGGCCTCGAAGCTCACACCCCACCACACCGTAACTGATGAGGGATGATGACCTCTCTGGATCCTTGGAGCCTTTTCACCAGCTTCTCTAGAGGAATGGGCATATATCCTGTCGTTTTGGGCATTGAAAATCTCAACACTGAAAATCTTTTCATCCGTAAAGAGGATTCGACGATGACCATTAGCCGTGTAACGCTTAAGTAAGCGCTTTGATTTTAGGAGCATCTGGCGCTTCAGTTCATTTGTCAGGAGATGTCCTTTGTGTCGTTTGTAAGCATGGAGTCCCAGGTCAATGCTTAACGTGCGAGATAGACATTTTTGATATCTGTAACTCACGAGCCATCACTGACTGTCTCCTTACCAGATTTCGTCGCACACGAGCCGCCACTGCTTTGATGAGTTCTGGCGTTCATACTGTGCGTGGTCTTCCTTGCCGCGGGCGATCTCTCACAGTTCCAACCTCAACAAATCGATTTATAGTGCGGTAAACAAATTTCTTACTAATTTTCAGCTTCTGGAGGGTTTTGAAAATCTCCCCTGGTGATTGCCCTACCTTGTGTAACACTATCACAGCCACACGATTCTCATACTCCCCCCATTCCATCTTGAAAACGTCAAACTGACAACTGTACACTTCTGCAGCTCAACAAACAATGACTCACGCCTCACGATACCGGTTTTGTAGCCACTCCCTCATTCGGGCGGAAGCACAGCCACCCTCAAAAGTTGGGACAGTATTTATGGTAAGATTGGGTATTTGCAAAGTTCTATAGAAAAAACTTTGATGTGTAATTTTTTTATTGGATCTAAAATTGTTCTTGGCTGTTATTCGTTTCCAAGTATACATTTCTTCAGCAATCCTCTCCATGCTTAGTACATTTTATGAATGTATTTCTAGTGACAAAACAGGCCAAACCTTGCATGAAACATGCGTGCAATGCACTGGACAGTTGGGGGAGTGGATAGTTCTGTTTGACAGAACTTTACACCTGTTAGAGAGTGAGGGAAATTTTACTCTTGACAGAAAATATTGGGTAAATTCCTTTAAAATGTTTACTTCTCTAATAACACTGGTCGACAAAAATGAACTTTTCTTTCTTTCACAAGAATAAAAATAAGAGATTCAAGAAGTATTTTTCATGCTGAATTCAAATATCTCTGCAGTTTTTCGTCATCAGGCAGCAGTTTTGTGTCATATTCATTTGAATTGTTTATAATGTATACAGGGAACTCTTTTCGTTGTGTAAGACTAGCCTCATTGCAGATGGCAAATTTGGTTACGTAACAGTATATTTTGATTTAGATGTGATTCCTTTCATATTTGTTAAACAAAAATAACAATCACTTCGATGATCCTTGGGTTCCCTCCAAATCATGGGAAATGCAAATGGCATATGATGTGTACCATTTTTCCATACAGTCAACAGTCTTAACACACGAAACACAGCACACGGTAGTGATGGGCAACGCTCTCGTTCGATACTCTCGAGACTGACGTTGCAGATCTCGAGACCGATCCTCCTGTAGTGCAAGCTGTGCAATGTACCAGTAACTATGACTGTAAACTTGATAGTATATCATTGGCAGTTATTGCGTGAAATAACGTTCTCATATGAAAATGTGTGAGCCAGTACATTTTGTCAAAAGCCTGGAGAAGTACTGCATGTTCAACTATGAACCCCTCAATACCATTAACAAAAGTGAAAACCGAATGTCAGTAATTTAAACTGTTCACGGCTCATTTGAGGTGGACATCTTAGCTGAATAACTATGCATAATTTGTGAATAACTTTAGATAGGATGTACACCTACTTGGATACTGGAGGCGTGCATTATTCGAACTTGAGATGAGGAAGATGTGCTTTGCTACATATGCAACCCCCATTACACATGAGTGGAACGCGTAATCTAAAATGCCCGACTTTGCTCCAATTCTTTTAGCAGTGGGGATGGGCAACGCTCTCGAGATCGATTCTCGTGTGCTGCGAGCTGTGCGATGCAACGTCCCAGTAACTACGAGTGTAAGCTTGATAGTTATCAGCAGTAGTTCTCATATAGAAACATGTGTGACGATAAATTTTGTCAAAAAGCCTAGGAAAGCACTGCATGTTGAACTTGAGCCTCTTAATACCATTAACGAAAGTGAAGACAAAATGGCAGTATCTTAAACTGTTCACGAGTTATTTCAGGTGAACTTCTTCACTGATCCCATATAATTTGTTAATAAATGTTATTAGGATGTAAACCTACCTGGATGCCTCACAATCGTTGTTGGTAGGGTAGCTTCTTCTGATTCAGACCGGGCTGGAGGTGTTCGGTGACTATTCCTTTTCATTTATATTATGTGTTTTTAAGTGTCGGATCATCCCAGAAGTATTTCTGCCGACGTACCGTATTTTACTTCTTTTGAATAAACAACACAGCGAGCTGCGCTATGTGGCATCTCTTCAAAATAACCGACGTCCATGACTTACGTTGCGTTTCGGACATCGTCTTCAAGTTGTCGCTTACAACTAGTACAATTTCACATTGCATCGTCATATATCGAAGTAGGCCTACCTAATTATGACGGGAATACTCTATAACATTTTAAGGAATTATTTCCTTCGTCACCAAAATATTGGTAAACACAAGCAGTGGGCATATGTTATTGAATGTGGGGTCTATAAGTTGAAAGAATTGGAACAAACTGAAGCATTTTAGATTACATATTCCACTCATGCGTAATGGTGGTTGCATATGCAACAAGGCGCATCTTGCCTCATCTCGAGTTCGAATAATGTACACTTCTAGTATCCAGGTACTACATGTACCTACAGTAGCCATCAGTTTCTGTACTTAAACCACTCATTTGTGTACTTACCAGTACATACAATGACAAAATGCGCATCCTTTATAATTATGTTATACTGCCCCAAAATAACCTCGGTAAAAATGAATGCCCTAGTCGCTTGTTGACACGTATTTACGAACTGGAGAAGGCCCGTGGTTGACTATTCGCATACTTGGCACAAACAACATTCAGCTCTGACTACCTATAGGCCTACGACACGCTGCTCGCCGCACAATGCGCGGACAACGCTCTCGAGATCTCTCGAAATTTCTCGCGAGAAATATTGCCTGCGCTAGTCTCGAGAAATCCCAAGAAATCTCGAGACTTAGTCTCAGACTGCCCATCGCTAGCACACGGTACATTTGGGGATATTACCAAAATCACCCACTCGACAGTCAAAGTAAAGTTCATAACACTTTTTCACAAGTCATGTGAAATGTCTCCTCTGAGACTTGAAGGTCAGCTCACCACAAATATAGAATAAAATATCTGCGTGATTTACACACTTTCTTGGCATGATGGAAAAACAAAACACTAAAACACAACATACAGAATACACTGTAAACAAAAAAGGAAGGAAATATTTCACTAGTGATATTTGTGCTAACACGCTCACAGTCTGCACAATACTGACACATCACAATGCCAGATTAACAGGTCTGCACATGTCAAAACAGGAATGAACCTGCCCAGTCTTGATCTTTTGGTTCTTCAGCGTGATATTACATATAATTCCTTTAATGCAGCTTGAATGAAATCGATATATATGAGATAAAGTTTCCTATGTCAGGTAAAAGAGAATGCTAAAATCAAATGTTTAAAAGTTGCTGTCACAAAAAGACTGCCTGATGGGAAAATTCTGACTACATATCTGAATTCAGCATGACAAAATGCACTAGATTCACTAATCAAATTTCTTGTGAAGAAAACCTTGTGGACCAGAGTAATCTATACAATTTCTAACTTTTATTATGACCACCTCAGAAAAATACATATTTACAGTACATTTTTAAAATTTTGTGATTATACAATAATATTTGCATACTTTTAGAAACAGATGGAAACAAAATTTATTTTGAGGTAACAGATTATTGTTGAAATACAATTTTAAAATTTGTAGTTTTACATGACTGTTCAGATAATTTTTGTGCATCTATTGCTAGCCTAAGCCTTCATGGCTCAGGGTGCCAGCCTCTCATCGCTGGTTCCGTGGTTCAAATCCTGGTGATTCCATGTGAGATTTGTGCTGGATATAGCAGAGGTAGGACGGGTTTTTCTCCAAGTTCTCTGGTTTAATTTTAAAACTTGTAGTTTTACATGACTGTTCAGATAATTTTTGTGTGTCTATTGCTAGCCTAAGCCTTCGTGGCTCAGGGCACTGGCCTCTCATCGCTAGGTTCCATGGTTCAAATCCCGGTGATTCCATGTGAGATTTGTGCTGGATAAAGCAGAGGTGGGACAGGTTTTTCTCCAAGTTCTCCAGTTTTCCCTGTCATCTTTTATTCCACACTCCATTATCATTTCATTTCATCTGCCAGTCATTAATTATTGTCCCAGAGGAGTGCAACAGACTTTGGCAACCGGCACAATTCCTATCCTCGCCATACCCGACCTGTTTGAATGACTGGAAGCAGGTTGTGGATTTTCATTATTCATTGTTGCTAGCCTTTGCATTCCTTTTAAGGCAGACCTGCCAGTGAGGGTGGGCAGCATATGTGTGGGAACTGCGTGTTGTTGTAGTGGAGGATAGTGTTGTGTATGGTGAGAGAGTAGCAGGGATGTATGAGACAGTACAAACTGCCAGTCCCCGAGCCAGGAGAAATAGCCATTTAAGCTTAAAATCTGAGATCTGACTGGGAATCTAACCCGGGGCCTTCCAAACTGAAAGCAACTATGCTGACCATTCAGCTAAGGAGCCACACACTGTTTACATTATGACCCTAGGCAGAACATACAGTTTAACTCAAATCATTAGAAGTATGTCCTATACTTTTTTTTTTATCATTTGAAAAGAAAAAGTACTATTGACAGAGATGTTTTAACAAGCATGATAATATGTTGGGGAGACAATTACAAATATTTCTTCTGCTGGGTGTTGGTAGGGCCCTGAATACATACGACATCAAAATACCAAGCGAGTTGGTCATGCGGTTTGGGTCTTGCAGCTGTGAACTTGTCTTTGGGAGATGATGGATTCGAATCTCACCATCGGCAGCCCTGAAGATGGTTGCCGTGGTTTCCCATTTTCACACCAGGCAAATACTGGGGCTGGGGCCACTATCTTCCCATTCCTAGCCCTTTCCCATCCTGAAAGCTTTCAATGCTTTAGAGCAACGTTAAACCTTTCACATGATAAAGATATTGATTCCCGTAGGGAACCTGAAATATTTGTTCTGAATGAGTAAATTTATAATACCAATATAGTTGGTCCATTATTGGACATTATAAATTTTTCAGCTAACTCTACACTGGCAACCAGGAATGAGTTAGCTGGAAAATTTATCAACTAACTCTACACTGGTAACCATGAATGAGTTAGCTGGAAAATTTATAATATCCAATAAAAAAATCCTGTTTGAAAACTAAAATAAGTTGAAAATTCGATTATTTTTAGCTCAGGTAGTATTTAATGTTGAATGACTTAGGGCTTTGCTGACATACGTTACAATATTTTCCAGTGTGAAAGTGTTCACTTTTTGTACATAGAACATTTTCATACAACTTATGCTTGTATTCTACCTGAAGCTGCAGTGCAGTGGTGTACTTAGAATTGTTTCTTCCATATTACGCATGCATATGTCCTGCAGTGCAGTGATGTACTTCAAATTGCTTCTGTCACATTGTGCATGTATACTGCTTGAAGCATGGTAGGACAAATGGTGTAAGACGGGCAAACAAAGTTACTACCTACCTCACAAACATCGCAGTCTACTTCAAGCTCCTTCCTTGGACAAACCATTCACAAAAATTTTAAGAAGTTGTATTTTATGAACTGCAGATGTCCATCTGTACTTGCCTCCCAAACACCCCATGTGTGGTATACAGGAAAGTTGTACTAACATTTCCCTCCTTTTAAAGTTTTGAGAGAGAGAATTCATATTGTAGTTCTGACCAAAGTAATATATATATAGTAGGTCAGTTTGGAATTTATTTGGTATTACTCAGCAACATCATTCTACTCTTAGGTGATTGTGGAGAAATAATTTTCATTCCTTTCCAGACCGCGTGACTACTCCCAAATTTTTGTTGTCTCACGTGAGGAGGTAATAAATGTATAAATTTGCTATTGTGGTGTCTTCAGTTTGTAAAACCTATATTGACAAAAAGTCTGTACTGAGGCTATGCTACACATATTCTGTAATTATCCCTGGATGTTTATGTTCTGTACTGGAGGTGTATTATTTAAATTATATTTTTGGTATGGCACTAAATGTGATATAATAAAGAAAAAAAATTTCTATGATTTATTGTATTTGTTAAACATGTGTTTTCAGTTTATTTTGTAGATATAGTACATTTCCTTTTTGTTAATTCATTTATTGTAATGATAGAAATCCATAGAACTTACTTCAATTTATTTGTCACAATTACAATTCGTAACAATTACATTTCCTCACACCAATACAGTTTTGTAAAAGTTATGATACATCTCAATTATAGTATGTTCACTGGAATTCATCAGAATTTGGCCATATAACATTAAATATCAGGTTATTTATCTTTCATAATATATTTTTAACTTTCTCCATTGCCCGATAATGTATTATTTCTCTTTAGTTTCTAACAGGCAGTTTTCCAAATCTCAAGTGCTTTCACGGCTTCTGCCCTGTAAGTTTCCAGTTTTTTCACAATTATGAAATTAGATACACACAAATGGAATGAGAACAGCGTTGTATTAATTGATAGATATCGAACAGCTGCAAGCTGAGTGGACACTTGCCCAATTAAAAGAAAATGAATGCTAGACTGACTCGTGTATTTCTTGCATCATCAAAAATTACGGACAGTATAAGGAGGAAGGAAATGTTCTGGAAAATTTTCAGGTATTGAGCTGTAATATAGCAGGGAACTTACAGTAAAATAACAAATGTATTATGTGACTTAATTCATTAATTTCATTAGGAATTCATTGTGATCAATAAATAACCTGTGACCAATTTTATAATAAAACAATGTGATGAATTCCCTTAAACACATACTGATGCATGCTTTCGTGGCTGATGCCAGTTGACAAGTCTTAATCCTTTTCCAGGATATTATGCCATGTGGCACCTGATGGAACAGTAAGAGTATGGCTGGAGAGGGATGTGGAGGGCACTAGACTTAAGAGAAGTAGGGCCCAATGACCTAGCTGTTAGGTCCCTTTAAATAACAAACATTATCATCATCATCATCATCATTATTACTTAGGAGAAGAAGATAGTTGAATGAAGTTAAACAGAGGAAAAGAATGGACAAAGATTGAAGAGATAATTTAATTAGACCAGTAGAGATGGAGGAGTCTCCCAAACCACACTCGGATATGGTCCACAGTGGTAATTATTAGGTTGTGTGGACATTATAAATTTGTCAAGATGAAATGGCACATGCTGGTGGATCCTGGTACTTCCATAATGTCAACACAGCCTAATGTCCTGGACAAAAATTAAAGGCTTGTCAGTTAAATTACACCTTGATGTTTCGTCATTCAGTTAAAAGCAAATAGATTTTACTACACTTGTACAAACTTCTAGTTCCACCTCACATATTGAAACTACTGGCTTGATCAGACTTTGTTGCCAGTTGATGAATACTTGATTTGTACTGATCAAGTTGTAACTTTTTGATGACTACCAATAAATAACTTCTTGAGTATCATAAAATATATCATAAATAAAAATATGTAAATAAATAACATTACTCAAAAGCTTCATAAAATACTTGAAATAAATTAATACAATATTTAATCGAAATGTCCGTAGTATGGGCGCCGGAGTTCACCAGAAAGGATCCCTCGAATTTGGATAGAGCATGATAAACTTTATATCCCAGGGCGTGTACATAATGCTGCGTACTGGTACATCTGCTGCAGGCTATCTCAGACTTTCCATAATTTATGTTCAGGATCTATAAGCGTGTGTTACTTAAATGTATATATCTTTACAACAAGTGTTAAAGTCTGTGAACACAGTATTACGAGGTACAGTATCTGAAAATGACTAAATAGGTAGGAACTGCATCTAGGTTCATCAATAACTCCACTGATTCTAAAATAGCTAACCATATTCTTAACAAAATCCGTACCGAGCTCGATAGCTGAAGTCGCTTAAGTGCGGCCAGTATCCAGTATTCGGGAGATAGTAGGTTCGAACCCCACTGTCGGCAGCCCTGAAAATGGTTTTCCGTGGTTTCCCATTTTCACACCAGGCAAATGCTGGGGCTGTACCTTAATTAAGGCCACGGCCGCTTCCTTCCAACTCCTAGCCCTTTCCTGTCCCATCATCGCTGTAAGACCTATCTGGTGCGACGTAAAGCAACTAGCAAAAAAAAAAAAAAAAAAGAATCCGTGCATTAGCACCTCATCAACACACAAAATTATACATATAATACACACACAAAACATTGCTGGAAGACTCCATGTTTACAACAACAATAATGAAAACCGTGGGAAAACGAAAGCGAGAACTAAGCTACCATTTGTAGATAGTCTGATGAACAATGTACATATATGTAGATAAATACCCTTCACTGTCTCTGTATCAATACTACTTGCCAATTCTCATAATCAGCACTTCTAACATCACACAGATACTGTACCTCGTAATACTGTGTTCACAGACTTTAACACTTGTTGTAAAGATATATACATTTAAGTAACACACGCTTATAGATCCTGAACATAAATTATGGAAAGTCAGAGATAGCTTTCACCAACATATAATGCCAGGCCTCCACAAGTGCTACAATACTTAATGCGCAAGCACTCCACAATCAGCCACTTTCCACGAACATAACAAGACTATGCTCCACAAACCTTTGAAGTCCAGTCCATTGCAGCCGTGTCACTCCAGTACCGTGTATCAGCACCACTTCCTTCCCGTACAGTGTGTCAGTTGTGGTTCTCTTCTGTAGTGATTCTCTGGTTCCCGCCGTTTGATCAACCTTTATAGACATCAGCATTCCCCTTCCTCTCAGATAATACATCAGGATTGGTCCTTGCCAGCCAATCATGAGTAATGCTCTCGTCAAGACCATGCCCTGAACCCATACTCGGTCCCAAGAAATAAACAAACGATGGGTATATCACATGACTCATAGAACTTTCCTAGTACAAGAACATCAACAAACGCATCTCATCAGACACTGGGATGCCCGCATCAGTCATCCAAATTACCAGAGTCCAATATAGCAATGTTTTCCCACTCGTGCAAAACAAATTACTCATACCTACATATGTGGATATCTCCCAGCTTACAAATATAAATGACAAAATATACAAATGAAATACAAATAATAATAATAATAATCGAATACTGACAATAATATCTCTAACTTCTACATATAATTCGGGGGTGTGATATATGTACTATCACAAAGTGAATGTGGTTTTTAAAACAGTTTCACTTCCTTTGAATGATTGTAAGTAGGTTTGTATTTGGTTTTGTACTTTACTAGAAACAGAGTGCTGGCCATTAGATGATAGAGATGAAAATTACAAAGTCTTTTGTAGTGCATTGGCACTGCTGGTGGTTCTAAGTAGTCTACGCAGTGGCCTCCACGCTATGCACTAGCCATGTGTCTTAGTAGGTGTGCTATTTACCAACTGATGATCCCAAATTAGTACTCTAGGACAAAACACTGGCAACCAGGAATGAGTTAAATGGAAAATTTATAATGTCCAATAACGGACTAACTATATTGGTATTATAAATTTGCTCATTCGGGACAAATATTTTAGGTTCCCTATGGGAATCAACACCTATATCATTCTATCTGTTTGGCTCAATGAAGGATGCACTCTGCGAGAAGCACTACATGGATGATGGGGAAGTTACTGATGCAGCACAACTTTGACTCTAACATCGACCAGTCGAGTGGTACAATGCAGGCATACAGACCCTCATATTATGGTGGCATAAGACCGTAGCATTGAATGGAGATTATATTGAAAAATAGGGTATTGTAGCAAAAGGATTGGGAATAACATGGTGTACTTCAATCCCCAATAAAACCAACCTGCTTTTAGAAAAAAAAATGTGTTGCATTGTATATTGAACTCCCTTTGTAGGATTATAGTTTATTTCCTCTTCATTTTTAAGAAAAAGAAGGAAAAAGATTTGCAAATCAAAGAGAAGAAGTTATCACTATGATATGTTGGTGATACTGTATTGTCATTCTATCTGAATCTGCTGAGGATATGGAGGAGCTTCTATCCCAGGAAGGACTTAAGGTACTTATGGTTGGTAGCAGCACATATCACTAATAATTTTATACTAATTATCGAAAGGGGAGCCGTAATTATGGCAACATTGCACATCATATGAAAGACAGACCTTTTTTAACCCGTGAGTGCTCGCTAGCTGAAATGTAACGTGAGTGGTCGCGCGAGACTTTCTCTCACATTAAAATAAATGAGATTTTTCACAGTTTTGTGGGGCGTAAGGCTGAAATTTACTACTGAAATGAAATGCGAGTTTTACCTTATATATTATATATATTTTAGATAAATGAAATGAAATGGCATATGGCTTTTAGTGCCGGGAGTGTCCGATGACAATTTTGGCTTGCCAGATGCAGGTCTTTAGATTTGACGCCCGTAGGCGACCTGTGCGTCGTGATGAGTATGAAATGATGATGAAGACGACACATACACCGCCCCCACGCCAACAAAATTAACCAATTAAGGTTAAAATTCCCGACCCTGCCGGCAATCGAACCCGGGACCCCTGTGACCAAAGGCCAGGACGCTAACCATTTAGCCATGGAGCTGACCATATTTTAGATAGAAATTAAATTATTAGCTGTTTATTAAAGATACAAATTACTTACTTAAAATAACATATGCAGTGTACATAAAAATAACTTCCGTCCTGAAGTTGTAAAAAGTAAAATCACACACATGCATTATATCTAGTAATATTTACGTACAAAGCAAGTTTTCTGAACACAATAACATTTTCAAAAACAAGAAGTGCTCATAATACAAATACTAACGCGTACAACAGGAGTACGATTTCCGCTCCACTTCAACATAATACCGTCATTAGTCGTGCCATTAGAGAAACTCGTACGCAGCGCGCATGGTAATGTAGGAACCCTTGTTCTGACTAGGGGAGGGGGTGCTTGCTCTTCAAATGTGAATCGCTCTACTCACAACAGTTATAAACTCAGAAGAGGGAAGTCACCTCCCTTTCATCACTGTGAAGTAATATCACAATGAAAAATAATGTGAAAGAAAATCTCATATAGCGACCACTTGTGGGTTAAAAATCACTCATTAAAGTTAGCGTGCCTGTCTTATGTGCCATGTTTAATCAACAGTGCTCTGAATTGGCACGTTCTTTATATAAAGCGACTATGGTTGCTTATCTGAGGTAAGTAGCACCGGAATTATTGATTGTACTTTATTTTTATACTCCATCCATCCATTATCTAAAGGCTAAGCCTTGTCACTGCAGCCACATCCCTTGATCTTCAGCAGTCCTTTTCATCGTAACATAGGAAGCAAAACCCAGCTGAGTGATTATGTTCCTAAGGTATGAGAGACATGGTCTTCCTCTCAACTTCTTCCCTAGGACCTTTCCTTCGAAGACATTCTGGAGAAAGGTGTACTAAGAAGTGGATTATTATAAAACTTTGCTTTCATAAATGTATGAGTAAGACCTGTATAGATTTTTTACATATTTTAAGGGCTAAGGTACAGTGTGTTCAGAAATTCAAGCATAGTAACATGGTAATTTGCTTCATTCTCCATTGGCCTCATCTTAAAGAAAGTACTATATGTACTGGAAGAGGACGACAAAGACCCAAGGAATATATACACTGAGCCACTAGATGCAGCTGCACATTCTGATATGGGCTCTAGAGGAGAGAATGAAGGGGGTTTAGTAGACAGTCTTATAAAATGGCAGTTGTGCACACTAACTGAAATAATTTTCAGCCACAAACATGATAAACAGTGTGATGATCCCCTAGAATAGGCTTTTTTGCCAAGTAAAAAACCAGAAAATATCTAGAGTTCCCTCAACATAGAACCAGGATATTCTCCAGACTGAATTCTTACAGTTTCCTAAATTGGACTATTCCTCACTCCGGGATAAGTAATTGCTGAAATATTTGAGTGCTTATTTGACAAGGAGTAAAATCTTACAAATAGAAAGATAGTTCAGTTATTGAAGTTGACTCCACAGAACAGACCTGTGTAATGTATAGAAACAAACTTCCGCCTCTTAACAGCAAGCAGAGCGCGATTTTATGAACAGTTGTAAATAATAGTGTGCAAATACACTTCTTTTTAAATTTTATGTGCCTATATTTTTCTGTAAATACATTTTCAGGTTACTTTTCCTCCACATAAAAGACCTCATGGGGTCACATTCAATAATTATGCAACTTAAGTTACCATACTTTGCAAAAATTTGCTTTCATAAGGGGCTACGGCACCGTATGGTTCCAAGCTATTATTGATAATCTATAAGGCCAGTTTACATGAAAACAGATTTGATAAAATGAACCAGATAAGAGAAAAATACTCTCTCTGTCCTTCTCGGGTATGGATGCAGTCTTGGAGAGGATTACAAGGTGAAAATCAGTATAAAACAAAAATAATGGTATGTTGATGAATATAATCAGAATGCAGGGAATATCAGATTAGGAAAGGAGTATTGCTACTTAGCTAGGAAAATAAAATATACACTCATGATCAGTTGAGTTAGAGATGGATGCTGTACTAGGGAAATGGCACTGTGCTCAGCCTGGTGATTGTAGTTGATGGCATGGCATAATATGCCTTTCTGTCATATTATGACAGAGAGGATATCACATTTTGTACGGGCTATAAGTAACTGCTGACCACGCCATGGGGCCGTATTCTCGCCACGTACTGCGATAATAACATATTAGTTCACCCCTCTGATAAACCCACCTACTACCCCTACAACTGTAGCTTTCTTCCCGACCACCTAGACATAGCCCTCTCATGTAACCTTAATCTATTCCCATGTCTCACCACTCAAGACTTCTTAGACTCCGAACATACACCCGTCCTTCTCACACTCGATGCCACCCCTCAGCACGAACCTGATACCATCCCGCTTCACATGCGCACTATAGACTGGGAACAATATTGCAGTACACTGAGCGAAGTTATCACTGACAATCCTAGCATTTGCTCAGCCGAGGATATTGACCTCCAAGCTGAAGTAATTACGACGGCCATATGGAATTCAGCTAAAACTTCCGCTGTGGGACCTTCTACCAGGAAGCCTAAGGCTACCTCACTGCCTGACAAGATACTTCCAGTACTCAAGCTGAAGAACCGGGTTCAAGCCTTGTGGATGAACATCAGGGACCTTCGCATGAAGGCGCTCTGGAACAGACACAAGCGCAACCTACAAATACTATTAGAACACCACCGTAGAGCTGCATTCCAGTCTAAACTCTCTGAATTAAGCTCAGCGGACGGCTCTGTCTATCGCATGGCACGTAAACTTATGGATACCTGCATTACATGGTCAGAGAGGGTTAGCCTACATTGATGAGGAAAAAGCAGAAGCACTGTTGGACACCTTGAAAACCACGTGTTCTCCTAATGACGAACCTGTGAATGAGGATTTCATAGTTGAGGTGGAGGAAGATCTACTGGAAATAGATGACCCCCACCTGCCTCTGGAATTCAAATTCGTCTCTACTGCTTAGGTCATGTCCCATATTGGACGGGATTTTGGCAGTATTCCTAAAGCACCTCCCCAAGAAGGCTGTCACCTTTCTCACTAAGTTATTCAACGCTATATTTCGTTTCGCTCACTTTCCAGCCTGTTGGAAAACAGCAAAAGTAATCATGCTCCCCAAACCTCAATCTGACTGGACGTTCCCACAGAACTACAGGCCTGTTTCTCTCCTAACTATCATCTCAAAACTATTCCAAACGATCCTCCTATCCTGTCTCCAAACGACTATAGACGACCTCAATCTGGAGCTGAATGAGCAGTTTGGCTTCCAGAAAGAGCACTTTAATGATAACAGATATACAGGAGTTTGTTTTCTGGATATTTCTAGAGCCTTTAACAAGGTCTGGCATGAAGGGCTTATCTATAAAATGAAACATTTTGGCTTCCCACCTCATTTGACCACTCTAATTACGAGCTACCTCTCAGAGAGGAAATTCCAAATCTCATTTAAAAAGGCGCTATCATCGGCACGCGTTATCACGGCGGATGTGCCTTAAGGTAGCGTGATCAGCCCTTGCCTGTTCAAACTATTCATCTCTGACATGCCCAAACCTCTGAAGGCTAAAATCTTTATATGCTGACGACACAGCCATCTGTACGGTCTCATGGCAGGCCCCCAGAGTAGGAACGTACCTTCAGGACAGCCTCTCCCTTCTCAAATCTTGGTTCGAAAAGTGGAGAATCAAAATCAACGTCACTAAGAGTCGTGCTACTCTCATTACCAAGTGAACTTTGAGACTTGAGGGCGGCCTGGACTTCTTTGGCGAAGTTTTCTGGTAGTTCCCAACCTCGAAGTACCTGGGGGTAACCCTAGATCGAGGACTGACGTTTCGCCAGCATATATATAAAATTTCGGCCATCGCCCACAGAAGGGTATCACAATTATTCCCCCTACTTAACGCTAATAATAGCCTCTCCACAGAAAACTGGCTCCTACTGTTTGTCACTATGATTAGGCCACTATTCGAGTATACCTGTCCAATATGGGGCATTGCCGCCAACAGCAACCTGTATAAGGTGCAGGTCGTCCAGAACCTGGCACTTTGCCTTATCACGGGAGCTGATCGGTACACAAGAAATACTGACATTCATGATGAATGTCAAATCATCTCGTTGGGGGAAAGGCGGGGAGGCTCATGGCTAGCAAGCTCTACAAGCGGCTACCCAATGCAAGCAACCCGCTTATCAACCAGCTAGGCAACTACGAGACCGATGGCCTTTTAACACAAGAGGCCAAGGTTATCCTACTCTAAAACCCGCGCTTAGCGCCAGGCCACACACTGGCCAGCTATGACTTCACGTCAGAAACAAACCCCTACTCCAGACGTAATTAAAGCAAGCAAGGAAATTCACTTATTAAGACAGGGCTTTCAAAACCATTATCTGTTGACAGGCCACAATATTTGTGACTTACGTCGCAAAATTCCACTTTTTTCTTAAATATCTTACGGCTGATGATGTCTACAAGTTAGACGAAACATGTCCCGTTATAGTTAATACTGTTGTTTAAGTAAATAGACAATAAACTTATGGTATTGTAAAGGTGGAATATTGACTTAACCTAAAAGTATTCATACGACAATATGGACTTTACGATGAAATTTATTTTATGTAATTACGTCGCAAAGTCGACGAATGAACCGGGTGGGTGATGGATAAGACATGAGACCTCAACATATTTCATCACTATTAATAATCTTGACCATGATGGTCGGGATTGGATCCGTATTGACTTAGTAACAGTAAATATGTTGGAAGATAGTCCGCCTAGTCAATACTATTCATTTATTTACCTTTCACCTTAACATCTAGTACATGTAAGTCCTGCCGATATCCACCGTTAATGGGTGTTAAAATGATGTCTATTTAAATTAAAATATTGGACACAGCGTCGTATAATGATGTGAATTTACGGTGTCCTAGGAATTATAATACTATCTTGCGTAGTTCAATTGGATTTGTACAAGAATAAATGAAGTTGCGTTAAAACTTGGAGTCCTGCCATTATCTTCGGTTGATAGATGTATTATGCAGCCAGGTTGAAAATAGGTTAAAATGGTCTAAAAATAAAATTTGTAAAATAATGGAACATAAAACCATCGCAGATACCCACACTAATAACAATCTCCGAAAGATTAATAAGAAGATTAAAGATAATAACATAATTGTCACGAAAGCTGACGAGGGTAACACTATAGTTTTAATGAATAAAGATTACATCAGAAAAACGAATGATTTCCTGAAGGGAGACAACTTTTGTCAGATAAAGAAGGACCCCACTAACAACATGCAAAAGACTTTCAAACAAATTTTAGCTAACACTAATTTTTTCATGAATTCGAATGAAACAAAACGCTTGGTAAATATGAACCCAGGATTACCGAAATTGAGGGCTATGCCTAAGGTACACAAAGAAGGCATACCTATTAGACCGATTGTAAACTTCAGAAACAGTCCTACATATAAAACGGCCAAATTTGTACACACGTTTTTAAAGAAACATTACAGATTTAATGTAGATACAAGTCTCCGCAATACCATAGATTTTTGTGACAGGACAAAAAATTTAATTTTATCGCAATATAATACTATCCATAGCTTTGATGTGAAAGATATGTACTCGAATATTCCGATCACGGAGACTATCAACATTGTTAAGAACAACTTAAACACACATAGTTCGTTGAGTAAAGTAGAAATTGATGAATTCATCAACTTATTAAAGTTTATATTAGAAAACAACTTTTTTACTTTCAACAACAACGTGTACAAACAAGTTAATGGGTTGGCCATGGGATCACCAGCGTCTGGTATCCTTGCAGATATATTTATGGACCATATGGAATCTAATAAAATAATCGGTAAAATAAAAGGATTAGAGTTATGGTTAAGGTTTGTTGATGACGCGTTCGCTATCATTAACGAACAAGAACTCAAGCCAAACGAACTGTTAGACCAATTAAACAACCTTGATAAACATATAACGTTTACAATCGAGTCGGAAGATAATAAAAGTCTAAACTACTTAGACGTAACATTAACTAGACAATAAAAACCTGATTTACCAAGTATTTAGAAAACCTACACACACAGATGTTGTTATTAAGAAAGACTCGAACCACCCAGGAGAACATAAGAAAGCAGCATTTTACAGCTTCATCAATAGAGCAGTAAGAATACCATTAAACAGAAATTATTTTAATAAAGAGATAAACATTATACAAGATATTGCCAAAAGAAATGGTTACCCCAAAAGCTATGTCAATAGGATAAAGAGTAAGGTCGTGAATAGACCTAACACCCTACTTGTAAATAAGGAAGAAAAAAAGAAATTCGCTACATTTACTTACATTAATAAACAATCATACAGTTTGGCTAAACTATTTAGAAAACACAATATCCATGTATCCTTTAGGACAGACAATAATAATAATAATAATTTATTGTTCAATTCGAATAGCGTAAACACCAACAGTAGGTTCAGTAAATCAGGAGTATACAAACTGTCGTGCCAAGATTGCGGAAAAAAATATGTTGGACAGTCAGGTGGAAGTGTGGTGGTACGGTATAAAGAGCATGTCAATGCACGAAAACATTCTAGATACTCTGCAATATGTGAACACATGCATGAAAGCAACCATCATTTCTCAAATATTGAACGTGATATGACTTTATTACATTCATTAAGCAAAGGCAAACAAATGAATGCCCTAGAGAAATTAGAAATATACAAATACCAAAAATTTGATAATGAGAACAGCCTAAATGAACACATTGCAGAAGACAATCAGTTGTACCCTAGTAAGAGGCCAAATGATGTCAAGCGTGTAAGGAGGGATGTATGACTGTAGTATCAGGGGCGGTTCCTTCCACCCCTCCTTCCATCCATCACGCAACCCAATGTAATTCCGTAACCAGTTGCCATACAACAACAGGTGCCTCAGCATCTATCTAACACATGCATGCCACACGTAATATTTACATCATCACACTGGTAAGGTTTAATATTTTTACCCCGTTGTATTCTCATTTGTTCATGTCGGAGCCTTTTGTTAATTTTTATTTCATTTCCTTTTTATAGACCATTTTAACCTATTTTCAACCTGGCTGCATAATACATCTATCAACCGAAGATAATGGCAGGACTCCAAGTTTTAACGCAACTTCATTTATTCTTGTACAAATTCAATTGAACTACGCAAGATAGTATTATAATTCCTAGGACACCGTAAATTCACATCATTATACGACGCTGTGTCCAATATTTTAATTTAAATAGACATCATTTTAACACCCATTAACGGTGGATATCGGCAGGACTTCAAGTTTTAATGCAATTTCATTCATTCTTAACTCAACATTTTTGAACTACGCAAGGCAACTTCAAGGACACTGTGAATTCATATCATCACAAGACGTTGTATTTAATTAGATATTACTATATTGTGTTTTTAATTTGTACTTGACAAAATGGGATTTTAATTCTATGTTTGTACTATCCAAATTTTTAAGTGTCACATTGTCATACTCATTGTTTTGAATTTTAATGGGGGCCCCCGTATTTTAGTCAGGTCTTATTGTATACTGAATTTTAATCTACTAGCTGAGGAAGAGAATGCATAATATTCTCGAAACATGTACTAGATGTTAAGGTGAAAGGTAAATAAATGAATAGTATTGACTAGGCGGACTATCTTCCAACATATTTACTGATATTTCATCACGGCGAGATGTATGGGCAGGAACTGGACTTTCCAAGGGATCTGTATCAAGAGTGTTCCGTGAGTACATGGATTTGGGCAAAATTACCTCTGCTAGGGTCAACTGTTATTGTGTACAAAATGTTGATAACATTTTCTGTCGGCTAGCTCAGGTTGTAAGAGCAGATAGACAGGTCACAATGATGCAGCAGGAGATCACTTGTCAATTCAATACTGTACATGTGACATGGAAAAAGGTCTGGACAGATGAGTCGAGGTACTACCTAGTACACGCTGATAACCGGATACGAGTGCGTCATCAACCACGTGAGGCAATGGATTCCTTTTGCCAGCAGGATACAGTTTAGGCCAGTGGTGTTGGTATTCTAATATGGGGACTGTTCACGTCAAATGAAATGGGGCCCCTTGTACATCTGACAATGTTCCTCACCGTCAAATTTTACAGGAACTTGCTGGTCGATCATGTTTGTCTCCAGCACCCTGTAGGTGACCTGAAACTATAGCAAGAAAATTCTCAGCCCATCACTTCCGAATTGTGACTGACTGGTTCGATTAGCGCTTCACAGGTGTGAAGATGCTTACCTGGCCCCTGGGGAGCCCCAATCTCAGTCCCATTGAGCACATCTGGGATGCTGTCGAGAGGGATGTGCATGCTCTGAACAATCTTCGGGGATTATGGGAGGCTGTGCAGTGACCATGGATCATTATGGCTCCCCAACACTTCTGGTGTCTTGGGAAGTCCATGCCATGCCACATCGCCTTTCTAGCACCAGAGTCCAGTAATTTGTCCACGTATCCCCATATTTTCTTATTTTCACCTCTGATCTTTCTAGGCGTTTCTGTGTAATATGCAAAGACCTGAAATCTTCATGTTGTTGATTCTTCCGGTATTTCAAAATTTGTGTATATTCTAAGAAACTTTCTGAAGTCTGGATATCAGATGTAAGAAAAGCTTTGAATAAATCTGTGTAATATTCAGAAAATTTTGAAGATGGGAATTTGTTCTCTCCACCTATTTTTTTTAGGTTCAATAATCTAACTCATCAGCAAAAAGGTCTGCCCATAAGATATGTTGATGGTATTTTTGTAATAATTGACCAGCAGAGTTCTTACAGCACAATAATTTTATATCACCTTAATTCATTTATCTAATTTACTCTAGAATCTGAAGTCAATAAATAACTTAACTACCTTGACCTAACAGTTACAAGAAACGAAAAAGCTTTCTCTTTCCATATTTTCAAGAAACCAGCCCACACATCAAATACTATTAGACAAGACTCCCTTCATCCAGGAGCTCAAAAAAGGGCAACATTTTTCAGTTTGGTCTACA
The DNA here is from genome assembly GCF_040414725.1 of Anabrus simplex. Classification (NCBI taxonomy): domain Eukaryota; kingdom Metazoa; phylum Arthropoda; class Insecta; order Orthoptera; family Tettigoniidae; genus Anabrus; species Anabrus simplex. Next base: position 180,269,914 of record NC_090271.1, on the reverse strand, counting down.
GTGCATATAATATTCCACTTTGCTAAACGAAACTTTAAAAAAGAAATCAGCACCATATATTCAATTGCAGACAATAACTGTCATCAATATCAATAATATATAAAATAAGCATTCAAGCACACTTATTAGGGACTATAAAATGAAAAAAAATTCTTACTTTCACATACAACAGTAATAAAATTGATTAAATCAATTTTTTCAAAGAAAAATTTCAGTATAGCTTTGAGGACTTGTCATCGTCATCAGCTGAAACTCGTATCCGACTAAACATATTCTTCAGCAGTTTACATTTTCACACTCACAAAGCTTTGTGAATATGTTTCATATGACTTAGTAGCCCAATCTTGGCATGAAACATATGTCCACACAGATCACATAAAATGGTTGGGGGAGGGCGGAACTGAATTTGACGGAGCTTCCATTTGTTCCTCTTCAGACACTGAAACTGATGTAGTAACAGTGTGGCACAAAAGTGCACGATTCTCAGCAAGCATATCCCAGGATTGAGTGTAAATTCCAGCTCTTTTCATAGTATCCTTTAGCTGATCCTTGAAACACCTCAAAGGGGCTCCATGAGGTAGTGTGCCAGAACAGAGTTCACTATACAGAAGTTGACGAGGAAACCTGGTTTCGCTCATGTGATGGACGTGCCCTATCCATCTGATATGGTGGCCAATGATGGTAGCCTCAATGCTTATCCCTTTCAGACCGAGTACGCACAATTGTGCGGGTTCGTATTTTAGTTATCCCTGACCGTATTTGATGTTTTTCCGGCACTACACCGGACTGCAGTGATTGTGCAGGACACGTGGCATGTATTTCAATTGATTTTAGTATGCGCTTGACCGCCAGGGCGAAGGAAGAAGAGTTTAAAAAGCACAGTTGATCGGCGAGATGGCAGGAAGCAGTAGTGCCGAAAGTAAGTATTTATTTACTGCGTTTATATTAATCTAGAAGCTTTACTGAATACCGGAATATATTCAATGAAGTGTGTACATTGGTTAGTGAACGTAAATTTTGAAGCTACACCATCGTACGTGATACAACGAGGTTTTGAATTTTGATACGCACAATTGTGTGGGTCCTGTTTTTAGGATGTTAGCTTTTATTTTGTAAAATAAACTATTAATATGTGTATTGAGCAGCATTTTAGTCAGTTCTTGACGTACAAACAAAAATTCACACCTCCAGTTTTCTTTGAGGTCTGAAAGGGATATAGCATGTGCTTTCTCAAGAACTGCAAGGTGGGTGGCCCGATCCTCCCATTTGATGTTCAAGATGGATCTGAGTTTTTGCAGATGGAAGCACTGTGGCTTTTTGATATCCTGGCGGTAGAGGTTCTTCACAACCGTCAAGCAGTATTGATATGACAACAGCATGGTAAATCATGATCTTGTAAGGTCTTCATTCACGAAGACACAACAGGATAAATGTCCAAATGCTGAGTGGGCAGCACCAATTCTCCCATCAACATCTTGTGAGCAGTTAGCATTTGTTGGGAGGATACTTCCTAGATATAAAAAGTGGTCAACCTGCTCCAGTGGAGTATCCGCAATGGAGATATTGAAAGGTGGATGTTCGATCCAGGAGCAGGCTGTGAGAGTACTTGGCTTTTTTGAACATTAATGGAGAGACTAAAACGATCGCAAACACTCTTGAAACAACTGATTGACTGTTGCAGCCCCTCAGGTGTGAGAGCAGGTGCAGCAGCATCATCTACATACTGCAATTCCTTAACGGAGGAAATCTTAGTAAGCCTTTGGGAGCAAAATCTAGCCAGATTGAATATTCCCCCATCGAAGCAACATCTGACCTTTACACCTTGGTTGTCTGTAGATGTTCCATATAGTACGGCAGCTAGGTAAAGAGCGAAGAGTGTTGAAGCAAGCACACATCCTTGTTTCAATCCATGAGTGATTGAAAATGGATCCGAGATAATATTTAATATTAAGAATTTCATTATGGTCCGTATTGAATCGAGATTTACAATGCTTATTGAAGATTGTTTTCTAACGCGCCGCTTCTGATGTTCGGAATTCCAACACTAAATTCACAATTCGTTCTCTATTTTTAGGTCCGTGGTGGTTCGAGATCAGTATTAACCTGTCCAATTCCACCTGACATTGAAACAATTTTTCAAGATCTCAGCCATAAACATACGGCCTCAGCTACACATTATTATATTTTTTAACAATATTATGAATGCAGAGTGCAAGCTTAAATTATATCAACAACTAGCTGTTTTTACAATAGTCACACAAAGACTGTGATATTAAAAAAAAAAAAAAAAGAGGAAGAAAAATTTGTATACGATATTAATATTACATTTATATATTGTGAGGGACTGTTTTACATAAATACGTATAACTCACACCTAACCAAAGAACAATGTTCTAGAAATTATGTATTCAACACGTCAGATGTTATTTAAGGACTGATGACAAATTTTATAAGGAAATCCTTGTACTTTTCTAGGCCAGTTACAGACATTTTTAACTATTAACAGATTTTTTGACATACATTGTTTTAAGATGTATTTAACTTTCTAAAGATTAATTGGTCTTTGCTAAAGTGACATATATTTTAATGTGTATTATACCCTATAGGGCATAAACAACACTGCATAATCGATCTTACCTTCTTACCTGTTATCTGATGAATGCGCCGGCCCAACTGCAGTCGGCAGGAAAGGTCGTTTACTGGGTTCTTGTGAACGAGAGTAGGGAGATTAAAAAAAATAAAATTGTTCTATACGTATGCTTACGAAATGAGGAACACAAACGCATTTACTAACATTTTGAGCCTAAGTTGTGTATTCATTAAACCAATATTTTCTTTTTTATATTACAATTGATTGCACTAATAGTGCTAAAATGGATGCCCCAAAGGTTCACATCTATACATCCAAAGATGAACATAGAAAAAATATACAATAGCTGGTTGATGTCGTGCGGGAGACGATAAGTGAACCAAAGAAACCAAATGTGTCCTTACATGGAACAGCATCGCTGTACCTACAAATAAAATATATGATGCCAGGGTGAGAAATTGTCCTGCAGAAATAAAGCCACAATAAAGGTCCCCACACATATTTGGGAGGTGCACACAACAAAATAGTAAGTTTGAATCTACAACTACAGGCATATCTATTCAATCTCGCATGAAATATATATTTTATGGATGTGAACCAAGGTCCATTAAACAAACGTTATATTAACAAAATGTACTGATTAAGCTAGTTTCCTTAGTGCCCAGTTCCTACCTAAGACACCTCAATTAACAAAAAAAAATAAAGAAAGAAAGAAAAAAAGAAATAAAGAAACAATGAATGAATGAAAATGCCGTGGCAGCTTGTCTCGCCTGCAAGAGAGAATTCCTCACACCAACAGTCCCTTTAAAAATGGCGTCGAGCCTCCCTGCCATGCAGGCTGGGGGGAAATGACCTCCAAGACTCGCCAGTGAAACACCTTCACTACCAAGAAAAATTTTAAAAAAATAGCCTAGTTTTCAAGAATGCAGATCCCTTCGCCAACGCTCCTTCCCTCTTCTACACATAACGAAAATAGCCATATAAATGAGTGAGGATTCACATACATTTTTCTAACTGTCCAACACCCGTGACAGACCACCCTGGGTCTCGATTATAACATCTGAAGTCTTACGCTCCGTTATACATATCAACCTCGCCGTCAACCCATGCGACATGTTCCTGCTAACCCTCAAGTCTAGGGTTCAGACCCTTACTTGACAGAGTATGAGGGGTCGCAGATATTCTGGACATAGCCTACGGTGTAGTTACATTACCCTCGCAGTTGATCAAACTCCATACAAACATGAAGTAAACATTTAAATCCAGACAGTATGCATGCTCTCCATTATGCAGACAGATTCCCTTCCCAATATAGAGAAATGGTAGACTATCATAAATAAGCGATAATTACCAGCATATATCGTCTGATGCCAGGCACTAAAAAAAAAACATTGATCTGAGCTTGTAAATTAAGCTCCCCTACGACTATGTACACAGCAACACTATCACATAAGCTACCTCAATCCTTTCTTCCTATAAAATAAAATAAATGTATATGCCTTACCCTAGAATACATAAATACCTCAACAAATGGCCTAATGGGCCGTAATCATATTTCCTACTATATTTACAAATTAATCATCGTATTTCTGCATAACAACCCCCCGACCCTACACATATATATTAATTATAGTTCACTTATCTATCATCTTGGAGACCTCTTCTTCACCGTCCGGGCTGACTGCGAATGCTTAAGCAGTCATGGCGGCAGTGTTGTCCCGGATCGATCTCTTAGGTCCAGTCTTCCAGTGTATCACGTTCATGATGTCTTCTTCCGTCTGGGTGGCCCGTTGGTAGTCTTCTTGGGGTCGTGGACGGCAGTTCGTAACAGCCGTCTCCTGCACATCTCACCGCTCTTCACTAAAATGAAATATCTAGTTTATTCACAGCACACCACCTCCCGATCTATTTATTCCCTTTGACATGGGAATCAGTATTGGATATCTGTAATCTTGAAACTGACTTTACTATTCCTGCTCCACTAATCTAGTCTTCTACATCTGACTGGAATAATACCAACTATCCTAGCTTATTGTTATTGTTACTTCTTTCACTCGTCGCCACTTCCCTCTCATCGCCTCATAATAAAAGTCTACACATGCAGCACTCTTTGAGTCAAATAATTAAACACTCACGGTCTCACTGCAAACGTCTACATACTGTCATTCACTTAAATTGCTACCGGGAAGTTTATAAATCTCGAATCTACTGAGTCAAGTTTTCGCCACAACACTTATTAGTCACAATCTTTGTCTTAGACAAAAGTTTCTGGTGCAAATATCAGCAGAGACGCGATGCGCATGGACAGCGATCTTATCATGGACTGAATACCTCCTTCCACCTTTCTCCACTCTTATAGAATACAGGAACCCACGCGACGCGCTGGGAAGTCCCGGGAGACAACTTGAGATTGGCATGTGGCCTCGAAATATTTTCTCACGGTAGTCGGCCTCCCACGTAGTTATTTATTCGATTATATATTAATAAACTTTGATGTACCTATGGCTTCGTAAAATTCTGGCAATGATTTCCATCCTTTTACTTTCCTGGGAAACCTTCAAATATAGGAATTACGACTCAATTTCCGTAATGTGGTGAGCCTGTCTGTTCCCGCTGAAAATCTCTGTTAAGATGGCAGGTCTCTCTTTCTCTCTTCCACATATATTCTTCCCCACTCGTACACAACCACACCCTGCCTGGGGAATTACCTTCTCGATTCCCGCTCTCTGCATAGCATCACGCCCTCACAAGCGGCGTTATATTGCGCAACATTATAATTGCGTTAAATATCCATTCTCTTGATTGAACAGAATGGTTCAGTATATATAAACGTAAGACTCGCTAATCAGAATAGTATGCTCTGTATATATTTTATATTGTATTAATAGTTTTTTTAATATATTCATCTAATATACCTTGCAATTATTTTCTCAATATCTGATGATGGCACGCGAGATGCTGAAACCGGTACCATAATGTACACCATAATGTTTATAATAAATATGTGATGTCTTAATTGAATCACTATGTCAGTGTATTGAATATGTGGAAACCTTTTATCTTCAATAAGCATTGTAAGTCAGAGATAATATTTTGATAAACGACTTGTCCAGACTTGTTATTATGAAGAGCGCTGACCAGATCTACAAAATGCTGTGGAAAGCCAAAGTGTTTCAGTACTGTCTAGCTATATAGCTAGCTATAGTACCCATTGTTAACGGGACAGTCACTTAGTATACGGTAAGCATTATGACATTTTTGTCCACCCCTCACATCGTTTGCCACATTCTGAGGCATACAAGTGGGCATGCCTTTTCCTGTCAGTGGCTTGTTGTGACATACTCGCTTCCTTGCTGTCTGTGGCCTTTTACAGTTTCTTTTTGTTGCATTATTGCCGATCTTGATTTGATCTCTTCCTTCTGGTATAAAAGAAGACCAAGTATCAGTTTAATATTTTAAAAATTACTGACAAATGTATAAAGCCTTTAAAATATTGCTGGAATTATTTCCATAGGAACTCTGTTTGCAGCTTAGTGGCTCTTCAACTTGACTTAAACTTTGACACGGCTGCCAGTGATAGTTCCCTTATTTTTGGCTGTATTGGAAAAAGGTATAAAACAAAAATTCGCCATGTGCTATTTTCGTATAAAACCAACCGTAAGATACGTTGAGTATTATGATTTAGGCCCCTTCTGAAGCACCTGCTCCTACTGAACAACTTATAGCCAAGATCATACTTGACTTAATACTAAAATGAAATACCAAGTTTCATTAAAATCCACCCATCCATCTTCCCATAACAGACACACAAATTAAACCGAACTCAACATAGATCATTTCAAGCATGTCAGTATTCTTGTCAGAATATAGTATTAACTGATCAGAATGTTGCAATGAAATGCAATGATATCATATAAAATACTCGATCAAATGAAAAACTGCAGTTTCTCACTTTTCAGGAACTACTATGCAGGCGTTCTAACAATGAAATGGTAAATTCAAAGCTGAAATGACCTGGACGTATCTTATGGACCAAACAGCAGTGAACATTGCTCTGCCATTTTTCATTAAGAGTGTGCGCTCCCTATTCCTATTAGCACCTTATAGCAGAGATCGAATAGCTGGAATGCTATGATGGGTCATTGTGTCATATATCAGTAGTTATCAGAACATGTATGAACCAGAGAAATGGCATTCTAAAAAAGGAAAGTTATCTAACTCCCCAGCTACTTTTTGTCAATATTAAGGCAGGCTGTTCTAGTGGGCACACAGCAGTAATGCCATCTATTGGAGGTGAGTGGCAGCAGAAGAGACAAAACACATTACAACAAATGATAGTCAGTATACTGTTAATCAATTTTATGGACTTTCGATATTGTAGGCTTTCTTCCAACTCTGTGATATTAGGGCATCCAATGTAAAGGGAGTCCTTTATCCTTTCATGGCATTCCTTTACAATTTTTTACTCATTTTGTTCGTTATCTTTACAATTTTCCTTACCAATATGGGCCGATGACCATATGGTTTATCATCTTGAGACAATCGCAACAAAAACCATCACCATTTAACATGATTGAACAATATTTCGATGTCAGCGATGCTTGGCATGACATAGACCCGTAACAAAATTCTAAATTACGAATATCTCTGTTATCATAGCTGGTACAGTAAAGCTGTATAAGACATAAATGATCAGAAATTGTATCCTATATAACTTTGTTGTGTTGTGTATTTTGATAGGACCACTAATAACATAGATGTTAGAGAATTAAATGTTCAGTCTACCGTTTCATCCAGTATGAATAAAATTATTTACAGCATAGACTGTAGTGCATTATTTCCTGACATTATATATATTATCAGAAATGGCTCCAAACAAGGGCCGAGGCAGACAGGGATTTGTACGTAGATGAAAGAAACAGAGCGAAACAAATAGTTGTTGAATCCAAAAAGAAGTCATGGGAAGATTTTGGTAATAACCTGGAAAGGCTAGGTCAAGCAGTAGGGAAACTTTTCTGGACAGTAATAAAGAATCTTAGGAAGGGAGGGAAAAAAGAAATGAACAGTGTTTTGAGTAATTCAGGTGGACTCATAATAGATCCCAGGGAATCACTGGAGAGGTGGAGGGAATATTTTGAACATCATCTCAATGTAAAAGGAAATCATCCTGGTGGTGTTGCAAACAGCCAAGCTCATAGGAAGGAGGAAAATGATGTTGGTGAAATTATGCTTGAGGAAGTGGAAAGCATGGCAAAAAAACTCCATTGTCATAAGGCAGCAGGAATAGATGAAATTAGACCTGAAATGGTGAAGTATAGTGGGAAGGCAGGGATGAAATGGCTTCATAGAGTAGTAAAACTAGCGTGGAATGTTCGTAAGGTACCTTCAGATTGGACAAAAGCAGTAATTGCACCTATCTGTAAGCAAGGGAACAGAAAGGATTGCAACAACTATGTAGGTATCTCATTGATTAGTATACCAGGCAAAGTATTCACTGGCATCTTGGAAGGGAGGGTGCGATCAGTGGTTGAGAGTGGTTGGATGAAAACCAGTGTAGTTTCAGAGCAAAGAGGAGCTGTCAGGATCAGATTTTCAGTATACGCCAGGTAATTGAAAAATGCTATGAGAGGAAAAGACAGTTGTGTTTTTGTTTAATAGATCTAGAGGAGGTATATGACAGGGTTCCGAGGGAAAAGATGTTCACCATACTGGGGGACTATGGGATTAAGAGTAGATTATTAAAATCAAGCAAAGGCATTTATGTTGACAATTGGGCTGCAGTGAGAATTGATGGTAGAATGAGTTCTTGGTTCAGGGTACTTACAGAGGTTAGACAAGGCTGTAATCTTTTACCCTTGATGTTCATAGTTTATATGGATCATCTGTTGAAAGGTGTAAAGTGGCAGGGAGGTATTTAGTTGGGTGAAAATGTAGTGAGCAGTCTGGCCTATGCTGATGACTTGGTCTTAATGGCAGATTGTGCCAAAAGCCTGCAGTCTAGAAAACTAGAAAAAAGGTGCAATGAGTATGGTATGAAAATTAATGTATCCACAAAGGCGCACACGAGATGCTGTCAGTTGGTACAGTTATTTTATTCACATCTATTTACAAATTAAACACACACATAACCTTAATCACTGCTGTCACAAACAAAACACTCACATCAAAAAGCTGCCATTTAAAAAAAATGCCACTTGTTGCACTTGGGGATTACAACCTTGAAACACAGTTGAAACAGTTGACTACCAACTGCCTACATCGGCATGTCAGTTAACCATAACACCTGTTCACCAGTGAAACTCTTGCTAAACAATAACTCCCTAACTTGTAACTCTCCAACCAATAACTCTCTTGTCACCGTCAAGATTGTCTCCTTATATATGTTCCGGCCAGGCTTCCAGAAAAATATGTTACAAGGAATATTGTACATTCTCCAAAACTCTTGAGTGTCTAATACATAGAAATAGTCTACAGAATATTCTCAATCATTCTCATCTACCTATTACCATTCTGGAAGTTAGTGTGTTTCACAATTATGGATTACAAATTATATATATAGGTAAGAATGAATTATAATATTAATTTACAGGTATTTACAGTAACTGAACTCATATAAATATTCATGTACAGCACATGTATCATGACATAATCTCACAAACAACGTGATCGTATCATAATAATACAAATACTAACTGGATCTAACACTTCTCAGACATACAAATAGTAATAATAATAATAATAATTGTACCGGGCGGTACACCTCTACACCGTTTATTTAAAAGTTGCGCCAGTTGAAACTCCTCTTCTGGAGGAAGGTTGAACTTTATCTATTCTATTAATTCTCTACTTTCTCAGAAGATGTCACCACGTGGAAAATTTTGAGTTTTTGAACTGTGTCCCTTTTGATGTGTTTTTGTTTCGCTTGAAGTAAGAAGTGTGAACTTTCTCTTCTAGAGGACACTACTGAAGAATTACAATAGTGCAACCTAGTGCGGAGTCAAAGAACTATTTTGTTGGAGAAATTTTTATTTCAAGAGTTTGTTCTTTGTTAAATTTCCTTCTGTCATTGTTTAAGTTGGCTGTATACCCCTCTTTTTCCCCTTAGTTTGGATCTAGCCAATCCCGAATTTCTTTAATTAATTTTCCACCAATAATGTGTTTCTTTTTCCTCTATGTAGGGGTTTCTTTTCCCTAGCCAATAAAACTTTGAGGGAGGGTGTTTTATTTCCCCTAACGCCTAGAATCTTCCGCGAGAGGATATAAACTGCTGATTTTGGGGTCTCCGGGCCACTTCTGTTCCATCTTTCAGTGTATTAAGTACATAGCAGGAGGCGGGAAGCGCCTCTTTCTTCTTCAGCCGTTCAACACCAGGTAATGGCCTATTAATAACTTCTTTTCTTGCTAGGTCGGCAGTTTAACACTCGCGGCGGGTTCGAAGCATTTCCATCATGTAACCTTTTCCTAAAATGTAATTACTCTTTTCATCTTTTTCTTGTAAGGCTACATATTGGGATAGAGAGTGCTAACCCTCTCGAGCTCCCACTCACATTTGTTTTGAGGTGAACTTATTTTCTCAAACTATTCTTCGTTTATGTAATGTAAAGTGTTCTTCTCTAAGTCACCTCTGTAGTATGGGATTAGCCCTTGCGTTAGCGGCCCAGAGCCAGATTAGGTTTTAAAAAAAAACAAAGTGTATTAGGAGTGCAAGATCGCCTCCTCTCAAATTGTTATTTTAGAGGTCATGTAATCAACCTTCTTTTCATGTAATAGACCTCTGTAGGTTGGGTATTTTACCCCTGTGAATACGTCCTTAGAGGACAGCTTGAAGGTAGAGTTTGGTGTGGCCTTTGAGAGGCTTAAATTTTAAGAGCGGATCGCTCTTTTGAAAATGGAGTGTCATATGCCTCGTGGAGGTTTTTCTGTGTAATTCGGAGCCAGGGGCTCCTAGGGATGAATGGGGTTTTCTGCCCCTCTGTTAAAACTTGTGTTTGTGGTAAAACTGAGCTGATCGCAGAAGTCAGGGCGTGAAGCCCAAAACCTGTAAATATTGTATCTCCCCTTGTTTTGCTACGTTGTACCTGCCATGTCTGTTATTGCTTTGTTTTTGAAAAGAAAATATAACCTTGTTAAATTTTAAAATTTAATTTCTCTTTAGTAGCTTGAGACCTATTCACCACCCAGCACCTTCTTTCATGCTTAACTACCACAAAAACTCGGTAACAAGTGGTAGCAGAGCGTGGTTGAATGGGTCTCAATTTAGCCCCTTTTTGACGGCTAAACATTGCTTTGATTCGAACTCTAACAATTTTCTCAGTTGCTGGAATTTTTTGAGTTTTTCAAAATTGTTCTGTCATCATGCCCGGCCCTCGCGATGTTCTCCTCCTTAACTATTTGCGCAAAGAGGAGTTGATATACGAGTTAACTATCAGAAATGTGCAATCTGGAGGCACGGTTGCAATCGACACCAACAAGCTTAGAGAGTCCCTTGATTTGCCCATTTCCATCCCCAATTTGGGAGAGAAAGAAATTGATGAGTCTCTTTCCATGATTGTCGAGAATATTACTGGGCTAGCATCGGTAGTCAGCTTTTTTGATGAAAACGATCCATCTCCTAATCAAATTAAGCGTGTGCAAGGCAGGCTGTATCACTTTGCAAATAGAGTTAATGATCTATTGTCTCTAAAGGTGAATGACGTTCAGAGGAAGCAAGCTAATACGCTCCTTGAAACTATTTCTGAATTGTCTAATAAGGTCACTCAATTGCTAACCGGCGAAGCTCCGCCCAAAACTGATCAACCCGCCACGGTGAATGTAGGTAACGAGGAAGAGCCTCCTCAGGGAGAAGTCAATAGGATAACCGTTGCTGCTCAAACTACCTCTGCCCCATCGAACAACGAATCTGAACGCCGTGCGTCATTGAGTAACATCCGCTCTGAATTAACTTCCTTGCCCTTGAAACCTTTAACGACTATGACACCTGGGTTCAGCAGCTTGCCTCATCCATTGGCAATGTTGCTTAGAGGTATCTCTAAGTTTTCCGTCAACACCACCAGTGATGTAATTTCATTTTTAAGATTTCTAGTGGAATTTCAGGATCATGCTCTGGTTTTTTCTCTTTCCCCATGTCAAATTTTGCAAATTATCTATCCGTATGCTATTGGTATTCTCTCAGATAAAATCGTAAGAGCCATTGCCGAGCAATCATCTATTGAGGATTTCCACGCCCATTTGCTAGCTAACTTCATCCCGGCTAGGGCCAGGTCCTCCCTTATTCAGAAATACTATTATCGGGTACAGCGCTTGGATGAAAACCTGGCAGACTTCATCCAAGATATTAAGTTTTATACTAGGGTGTTTGCTCTCCACTTCCCTGAGGATCAGATCGTGCAAGCTATTGTTGAAGGGATTTCACCACCCTACAGGTCATATTTGTGTTTCGCGGCGTGCCCGCAAACCTTCTCTGAACTGGAAGCATTAGCCGTCTCTGCGGAAGGAGTTAGGTATGCCGATTCCTTGCGTGTGGCGAAAGAACCCCCGCCTTCCTTTAGTAACACTCGGCCTCCACCTCGCCGACCAGTCAATCCCCGTAAATGTTATGCTTGTGGGTCGCCTGACCATCTGCGGAATAAGTGTCCTCTGATCAAGTCAAGTGGGACAAGGAATGGAGTAGGGTCATCACAAGGCTGTTTTAAGTGTGGGGCCTTCTCACATATCGCCAAGAATTGCCCAAACTCAAACAGCACCCCCTCCTGCTCAACTTCTGGTGCAAATTCTAGCTATTCCAATAATAAAAAGTGACTAGTGGCGTCGGCTGAGCCGACTAATCCATCTTCCCGAGACTTAGCCCCTAGTAAACAGGTTGTAAATGCAGAGAACGACCAGCCTTCAAATTCATCTTTTGAATGCCCTAAAGAGTGTCTTAGGATTGCGGCGGATACCCCCGCACCTGTTCCTTTTCTTAAGATTGAGTTAAATAACGAGCCTATAACAGCTCTCTTAGATTCAGGCAGTGTTTGTTCCATTATTTCGGCTGATTGGTATTCTAAATTGAAATCTGTTTGTAAACTCCCTGACTATGTCTCTTCTCCTGTTCAATATGTTTCGGCTAATTCATCTCCATTAGAAATTCTAGGTTACATACATGTCAAAATTCGGGTTTTTAAGTTTACATGGAAGATCAAATTGTTTGTGGCCAAGCGTTTGTCTTGCCCCATCATATTGGGAGCGGACTTCATTTCTCACACTGGTCTTGTGCTCGATCTCCAGAGTAGGTCGTGCATATTCAAATTTGCGTCCAATTGTAGAATTCCCTTGTTAAAGTGTAATTCTGTATCATGTTCATCTATTTCGCCTACCCAGGATGAGATGTTGTTAGACCTTAGACATCTACCTGAGGAGCAGGCTGATAGTATTCGCAAACTGTGTCAGTCGTTTCCCGAGGTGTTCTCTGATACTCTTGGTGTTACTGACCTTATTGAATACAAAATTGAGGTCACGGACTCGATTCCTGTCCGTTTTCCACCGTATAGGCTATCTCCACCTAAAATGAAGGCTCTGAAAGAAATCATCGATCAGATGTTGAAGGATGGTATTATTAGGCCCTCTAAGTCAGCGTATTCTTCGCCTATTTTTCTAGTCCCGAAACCCCAAGGAGGCTTCAGGCCTGTCATTGATTACAGGGCTCTCAATCGGAAGGTGGTGTTGCAATCTGTGCCCCTTCCCGACCTTCATTCTTGCTTTTCATGGTTTCGTAAGGCCAAGTTCTTCACCATCTTGGACTTGAATCAGGCCTATAATCAAATTCCCCTTGCCGAAGAGTCTAAACATCTTACAGCGTTTGCCACGGACTGGAATTTATATGAATACAACCGCGTGCCTTTCGGGCTCCCCACGGGGGCAGCTGTGCTCACTAGGCTACTAGATAGGGTCTTTTCCGACATCAAATTTGAGTACTTATATCACTACTTGGATGATGTCGTCGTATTTTCCGAAACCTTTGAAGAACATCTAGATCATTTGCGAGAAGTTCTCAATCGCCTTCGTAAGGCTGGGTTAACTGTTAAGTTGTCCAAGGTTGCCTTTGCTAAGCCCTCTATGTCATTCCTAGGGCATATTGTGTCACCTGATGGTGTAGCAGTCGATCATTCTAGAACACAGGCCATCCGTGATTTTAAACCTCCTAAGGACATCAAAGGTATCGCTAGATTCATTGGTATGGTGAATTTCTTCAGGAAGTTTATTCCTAACTTCGCTAATAGAGCGGCGCCCTTAAACCTTCTTCGTAGGAAAGGCATCAAATTCGAGTGGGGACCTTCTCAACAAGCCGCTTTCGAAGATCTTAAATTAGCTCTCTGTAATGCCCCTGTACTTGCTATGCCTGATTTCTCGAAGAAATTCATCGTCCAAACGGACGCGTCGTCGTCAGCTGTAGCTGCAGTCCTTCTTCAAGAGACTGAACTAGGGAGGCGTCCCATCGCCTATGCATCTAGGACTCTATCGGTTCAAGAAGCCAAGTATTCCATCTATGAGCTCGAAGGGTTGGCAGTCTTATTCGCCTTAGAAAAGTTCCGTCTCTATCTGGAACACGTCAAATTCGACCTGGAGACAGATAATCAAGCCTTAAGCTGGGTCTTAGGTAGGCCGCGTCGTACAGGTCGTATAGCCCGTTGGGCCATCCGTATTTCTGCCTTCCAATTCGATGTACGACATATCAGAGGTACCGAAAATGCTGTTGCTGATGGACTCAGCCGTATGTTTCATAACGACGTCGAAACCCACGAACCGGTCGATAGTTCATCACCTTCCGAGTCCATACTATCTGGTGTTAATGCCATCTTAACAGATGCTCCCATGCTTTTTAGGGATATTGAGAAATACCAACGTGAAGATCCGACGCTGGCTCCTATAATGGAAACCCTTTCTTCTGGGGAACATGCTGTCCCTTATGTTCTGAGGAATGGTGTTCTATGTTGCCCTTCGAGGCATGATAAGTTGATGAAAGTTGTTGTTCCAGCGGTTCTTGTACCTATGATCTTCAAGTATTATCATGAGACCCCATTAGGGGGGCATCTTGGAATCTTTAAAACTCGTGAAAAGATTCGTGAAATGTTCATATGGAAAGGTATGGACGGTGAAATTCGGGAACTTGTAAAAGCTTGTAAATCTTGTTTGATCAGTAAACCCACCATGTCCACTAAAGTAGGCCTTTTGTCTTCTCATCAAGCGTCGCGCCCCATGGAACGCCTGTATATCGATTATGTGGGACCCTTCCCCCAGTCAAAGGGCAATGCCAACAAGTTCATCTTTGTGTGTGTAGATGGTTTTACAAGATTTTCCTGGTTATTTCCGACTAAGCTGGCTACCGCTCAGTCAACCATTACTTGCTTAAATTCTATTTTTGCTTCTTTTGGTCCGTGTCAATACATTGTATCTGATAATGCTAAAGCTTTTACATCAAATCTGTTTCGTAAATTCTGTTTTGACTTGTCCATCTCTCATGTAACTACATCTGCTTATTACCCTCAACCATCTCTGGCTGAACGGGTTAACCGTAATCTCAGGTCCGCACTTATTGCCTATCATCATGAAGATCATTCTAGGTGGGACACGTCCCTGCATTGGTTAGCTTTTGCTTTGAATTCGGCGGTTCATGAATCTCACAAATTTACTCCAGCTTCTTTGATGTTTAAGTTCGTTCCCAACACGCCGCTCTCTAACCTCTGGTCTCTGAATGACATTCTGCCCGAGACAATAGATCCGGACAACATTAAAGATCTTTGGAAGAAGGCTAAAGCTAATCTTAAAGTGTCTCATGAAAAGGTTAGGGAAAGGTATGATCGTGGACGGAGACCCACCACTTTGAAGGTAGGTGACCAGGTTATGGTCAAAAATTTTGTTCCCGCGGGCAAGCTTGCCCCCAGATTTCATGGGCCTTGTATCATTCTCGATTTTCTTACGCCGGTTACCTTATTGCTAAGTAATCCAGCCACCGAGAGGATATTTAGAGTTCACCTGTCCCAGGTGAAACCGGTGTAATTTCTGTGTTAACTTGCTCTATATTATTTTGAAAGGATATGAAGGTTATATTTTTTTTGAGTTTCACTTTTAAGGCATTCTGTCCCTTCTGTAATATTTTGGTTTTAGATGTAAGCCTTATGTAAAACCTGCCCCGACCCGTTAAACCGCCATCCTGTTCTTGCCACGGCCATTACCACGCTCCCGTCTCCTGCTCCACTCTACACAGTGGCTTAATGAATACCATGAATATCTGCACGCCGCTGGCCCCTCACTCTCTCTACAAGCCTGTACCCTCAAAGAAAATAATTGTCCAACACAATTCTGCCGCCTAGCTTTAATGTTTCAGCGCCCCCGCAGCCGCGCAGCGCCGTGCAGCGACTGGGGAGGGGGATGGGCCCCCTCCTCTCCAGCGAGGACGACATGCGCACGGCGAGCCGGAGTTCGAGCTCACCTCCCGGCCAAGGCTGATGTGCGGCGCACGACCTGCTACATGCCCGCAGCCTGTATCTGTTCACCGCGGGCGCGGCGTACTTCAACACCTCTGCTCCCCTCATAGTGCGGGCGAGCGGTATCTCAGGGTACTTGAGGGGTCCGAGCGGCCTCCGTTGGACGCAAGCTGCAACGGCCGGTCTGGCCATCCGACTCAATCTACATCAACTACATGGACAGTCACCATAAGCAATAATTACATTTGGGAATTTAACAACAATATTTGGTGGACATTGCAAAACTTTTCTTCACCTTTTAAGCATTAAAAGTTTATCTTCAGAAATTCAAATTTTACAAACATAAAGACTTTCATTCTCCTGCAACAACAACATTTTGAAACTGAATTAAGAAATCTTGTAAATGCTTCTACTATCTATCTTCGTATCAACATCATTACTTGGACTTTGTTTCAAACTGATTTCATGTGTCACCCCTGGAGGAACTTTTGGGGGGGGAGGTCTGTACCGGGCGGTACACCTCTACACCGTTTATTTAAAAGTTGCGCCAGTTGAAACTCCTCTTCTGGAGGAAGGTTGAACTTTATCTATTCTATTAATTCTCTACTTTCTCAGAAGATGTCACCACGTGGAAAATTTTGAGTTTTTGAACTGTGTCCCTTTTGATGTGTTTTTGTTTCGCTTGAAGTAAGAAGTGTGAACTTTCTCTTCTAGAGGACACTACTGAAGAATTACAATAGTGCAACCTAGTGCGGAGTCAAAGAACTATTTTGTTGGAGAAATTTTTATTTCAAGAGTTTGTTCTTTGTTAAATTTCCTTCTGTCATTGTTTAAGTTGGCTGTATACCCCTCTTTTTCCCCTTAGTTTGGATCTAGCCAATCCCGAATTTCTTTAATTAATTTTCCACCAATAATGTGTTTCTTTTTCCTCTATGTAGGGGTTTCTTTTCCCTAGCCAATAAAACTTTGAGGGAGGGTGTTTTATTTCCCCTAACGCCTAGAATCTTCCGCGAGAGGATATAAACTGCTGATTTTGGGGTCTCCGGGCCACTTCTGTTCCATCTTTCAGTGTATTAAGTACATAGCAGGAGGCGGGAAGCGCCTCTTTCTTCTTCAGCCGTTCAACACCAGGTAATGGCCTATTAATAACTTCTTTTCTTGCTAGGTCGGCAGTTTAACACTCGCGGCGGGTTCGAAGCATTTCCATCATGTAACCTTTTCCTAAAATGTAATTACTCTTTTCATCTTTTTCTTGTAAGGCTACATATTGGGATAGAGAGTGCTAACCCTCTCGAGCTCCCACTCACATTTGTTTTGAGGTGAACTTATTTTCTCAAACTATTCTTCGTTTATGTAATGTAAAGTGTTCTTCTCTAAGTCACCTCTGTAGTATGGGATTAGCCCTTGCGTTAGCGGCCCAGAGCCAGATTAGGTTTTAAAAAAAAACAAAGTGTATTAGGAGTGCAAGATCGCCTCCTCTCAAATTGTTATTTTAGAGGTCATGTAATCAACCTTCTTTTCATGTAATAGACCTCTGTAGGTTGGGTATTTTACCCCTGTGAATACGTCCTTAGAGGACAGCTTGAAGGTAGAGTTTGGTGTGGCCTTTGAGAGGCTTAAATTTTAAGAGCGGATCGCTCTTTTGAAAATGGAGTGTCATATGCCTCGTGGAGGTTTTTCTGTGTAATTCGGAGCCAGGGGCTCCTAGGGATGAATGGGGTTTTCTGCCCCTCTGTTAAAACTTGTGTTTGTGGTAAAACTGAGCTGATCGCAGAAGTCAGGGCGTGAAGCCCAAAACCTGTAAATATTGTATCTCCCCTTGTTTTGCTACGTTGTACCTGCCATGTCTGTTATTGCTTTGTTTTTGAAAAGAAAATATAACCTAGTTAAATTTTAAATTACTTTTACATTAACTTTGATTCCGTAGTTTGAAACCCATTCACGCCCGCACCTTCTTACGCCTCTACCTACCACGGATATCTCGGTAACAATAATATTCATCATCATCATCATCAATGTCCCACTGCAGTCACCCGGATGTGGTTAACAAGCCTCCTCCACTCCTTTCTGTCCTTCCACTTTTCCTGCTCCATTACTTCACCACATGCAATCCAGCTTCTGTAATGTCCTTCCAAATCTGATCCATCCACCTTCTTCTTCATCTCCATGAACCTACTATGCTGGCGTAGCAGGGGGAGAGATGATACTCCCATGTGGCGTGTCCCAGGTGGCGGATTGGGGGGTCCTAACCGGCTTGCCGGCGGACTTGAGGGAAATATACCTCTCGTGGATCTAACACACTACCCCCTGTGGGTGGGGGACGCACATGTAGAATACACCTGCAGTATCCCCTGCCTGTCATAAGAGGTGACTAAGAGGGGCCCAAGGTGCTCTCAACTTGGGAGTGTTGATTGCCGACCACGGGGCCCTTAGCTGAGTCTTGGCATTGCTTCCACTTACTTGTGCCAGGCTCCTCACTTTAGTCTATCCTGTCCAACCTCCCTTGGTCAACTCTTGTTCTTTTCCGACCCTAACAGTATTTCATGCCCTTCGTGGCCCTTGCCTTTCATCATCCGTTACTTCATTTTTCAAAGTGACAGACCCCTTCTTTCTTCTTCTTTTTTCTCTCTCTCTCTCTACTCCCTGTGTGTTGGGGACGCAGACAAAAAAACCACCCACGGTACCCCTGCCTGTCGTGAGAGGCGACTAAAAGGGGCGACCAAGGGATGATTGAATTAGAACCATGAAACTCCTTTTGATTCGTATCAACACGTGGGGAACACCATGGGTTGCCTGTACTTGCGACTAGTACCACTATATTGGGTACAAAATAGGTTTGTGATTAGTAGCAGCAGAGAGTGGTTCACTGTAGGTTTCCAGTACCCGTGAGTCGTACCCATGTGAGCAACACCACGGGTCTGGACGTTGCCTGTGATTAGTACCACTATATGAGCGGTATCGTGGATCTGCGTTGCCTGCGCTTAGTACCCACTATGTGAGAAACACCACGGGATTACCTTCGCTTGTGATTAGTACACGTAAGTGAGGAACGCCATCGGTTTGTGTTGCCTATGTGTGGCGCCATTATGTGAGAAACACCATAGGTCTGCGTTACCTGTACGACGTCCAATACTTGTGAGTAGTACCATCATATGTGGAACACCGTGAGTCTACACTACTTTTGATTAATACCCCAACATGACAAATACCATGGTTCTACTTTACTAGCGATAAGTACTGTTATGAGGGGCCGTTGACATGTACTTTGTACTTCTTTAGACAACAAGCATCCTTGATTAAGGATTGTGCTTTAGAAGTGGTCTCTTGGTCAGTAATACCCATTTTTATGGTAGTTTTTGGGTAGAATCCACTGATTGTTTTAAATTCATATCCATCCATTCATTCTTCATGCCATTTTTTATTTTGGTCAGTGGATGGTTATGAACTTTTAATTTGTCATTTCATTTCGTACCATCAAGGGCCGATGACCTGGATGTTAGGCACCTTAAAAAGACGAGCATCATCATCATCTTCTTGGTCTTCCAACTGGTCTCTTTCCCTTAACTTCTCTTTCCAATTCCCTTCTTGCTACCTGTTCCTTTCCCATTCATTTTACATGTCCAAACCACCTGCTTTGCTTTTTGTATCTTCTGTACTAATATTAATATATATAATATATTATGTATTATTATATATTGTAATATTAATAACTGTATAATAATAATAATAATAATGATAATAATAATAACAATAACAACAACAACAATAATTCGAGCTTGACATTTGTATTATTTACCCATGGTGAGAGAATATTGTTTTCAAGTTATATCTGTTTATCACACTTGTGTTAATATCCCCCTATAACTTGAAACAATTTCCACACTTTGTCACACTCTCTAGGTCCTCACCATTTAACTACACATACTACGTCAGCCACACAGCCCTCCTGTTGGCACTGTCAAAGTCCACAGTTCGCAGCCCGGCGGTTCCATCGGGGACCACCACCTTCCCATGGTGGGTCCACTGGGTCCGGTCGACCGTGTCTTTATTCCTGGTGGTGGTGATCCACAGGTCCTCACATGGCATTCGAAGCTCTGCTAACTTTCCCCTCATTCATACCTTTGTGTTCTGTCAGGTGGCACCCTCATTTGGTGGTTGTCGTTTCGGACCCCATTGGTTCTCCGTCACCTAGAGGGGATCTCACTGGCTGTGTCATTGCCATCGCTGCCTCCATCTCCTGGGACATCGTCTGAGCCTCCCCATAGTTCTGCTCCACACTGAACATCCTCCCTGGACAGTTCACGGTGCCGTGGAGTTAGATGTTATAAACCTCATTTTAGGTCCGTATTGAAAGTTTAACAGTTCAATAATAATAAAGGTGTTTTAATTTGTTCCACCTATTCAGTACTTATATTTTCACTTATAGTGGTTACATAATTAGATTCTTAGTTACATGGGACATGTTTCGCCCTCAATTAAGGGCATCTTCAGCCTAAACACAATCATCAAAAATATAACTAAATTAAAAGTGGAAGTTAAAAGTTTCGTCAGTTATTAAAATTCGGAACATAAAAATGTGAAAAGTGATAAAATATAAAGATGCTAATGGAAAACTGTCTTATGATTAAATTATAATCTTGTCGGAGACTAAAACTTCTTCTATTAAAATTCTAATTAAAACAGTTCATATAAAATATTAGTGGAAAATCAAAGTGGTAATAATATAAAGCCAACGACATGAGGGCGTGAACACAAGCATAAACTTGATTGTCATGAATACAATCTTTTCAAGGTCGCTGATGAAATTCGTCAGCAAGTGAGGCAGAAGCATCTGTTGAAAAATTGTAAGTGGCCATTAGCACCTGTAGGTAATAAAATGGCTGAAACCTTGCCAGAAAATGTCAGTAGATGCAGAAATAATGTTTTCTGTAAGAGAAGGAAAAGAAGAAATAAGAAATTGAACATAAGGAGAGAATTAGGTTTACATAAAATTCAAACAGATGAGGACTTACATGTAAGTGGAAGTTGTTATTTGTTATCTACTGTTGAGTTGGTTGCTGCCCGTCTGTTGCCTCTGAGTCTGGTGTTGTAACTGTGCTGCAGAGGCGGCAGTGAACTCGGAGGGGAAGGAATAGGGGAGTACGGAAGGGAGGAGAGGATGGGTGGAGTCAATTGTGAGTTTACATATGAGGGAGACTGGTAACAGATTTGAATCCATAGAGAAAGATTTAGCGATAATTAGAAACATACAAAAAGGAAGAATGCTGAACGAATTAGAAAGTTTATACATCTATTTAGATCAGACGTACAATAAGCAACAGAATCTCAATGAAACCACGGACAATAAAAGTATATTACATGAATTAATGCCGAAATTATTAAAGTCAGTTAGTTCGAATAATTTTAGGATACCTAATATATTTAATTCTTCAAACTCTAATACTCCTCCCATACCTACAGATATTAGGCCTACTTCCAGCAATGTGGTTGACTCCGCCCCTTTGTCAGCCTCGTCACAATTGACTTCACCCATCCTCTCCTCCCTTCCGTACTCCCCTCTTCCTTCCCCTCCGAGTTCACTGCCGCCCCTGCAGCACAGTTACAACACCCGACTCAGAGCCAACAGACGGGCAGCAACCAACTCAACAGTAGATAACAAATAACAACTTCCACTTACATGTAAGTCCTCATCTGTTTCAATTTTATGTAAACCGAATTCTCTCCTTACAGTAAATATGTTGGAAGATGGTCCGCCTAGTCAATACTATTTATTCATTTACCTTTCACCTTAACATCTAGTACATGTTTCGAGAATATTATGCATTATCTTCCTCAGCTATTAGATTAAAATTCAGTATACAATAAGACCTGACTAAAATAGGGAGGGGCCCCCATTAAAAATTCAAAACAATGAGTATTACAATGTAACACTTAAAAATTTGGATAGTACAAACATAGAATTAAAATCCCATTTTGTCAAGTACAAATTAAAAACAATATAGTAATGTCTAATTAAATACAACGTCTTGTGATGGTATGAATTCACAGTGTCCTTGAAGTTGCCTTGCGTAGTTCAAAAAAGTTGAGTTAGGAATGAATGAAATTGCATTAAAACTTGAAGTCCTGCCGATATCCACCGTTAATGGGTGTTAAAATGATGTCCATTTAAATTAAAATATTGAACACTGCGTCGTATAATGATGTGAATTTACGGTGTCCTAGGAATTGTAATACTATCTTGCGTAGTTCAATTGGATTTGTACAAGAATAAATGAAGTTGCGTTAAAACTTGGAGTCCTGCCATTATCTTCAGTTGATAGATATATTATGCAGCCAGGTTGAAAATAGGTTAAAATGGTCTATAAAAAGGAAATGAAATAGAAATTAACAAAAAGGCTCCGACATGAACAAATGAGAATACAACGAGGTAAAAATATTAAACCTTACCAGTGTGATGATGTAAATATTACGTGTGGCATTCATGTGTTAGATAGATGTGAAGGCACCTGATGTTGTATGGCAACTGGTTACGGAATTACATTGGGTTGCGTGGTGGATGGGAAGAGGGGTGGAAGGAACCGCCCCTGATACAACAGTCATACTTCCCCCCTTACACGCTTGACATCATTTGGCCTTTTACTAGGGTATTGGGTTACCAATTTAAACAACTGATTGTCTTCTGCAATGTGTTCATTTAGGCTGTTCTCATTATCAAATTTTTGCTATTTGTATATTTCTAATTTCTCTAGGGCATTCATTTGTTTGTCTTTGCTTAATGAATGTAATAAAGTCATATCACGTTCAATATTTGTGAAATGATGGTTGCTTTCATGCATGTGTTCACACATTGCAGAGTATCTAGAATGTTTTCGTGCATTGACATGCTCTTTATACCGTACCACCACACTTCCACCTGACTGTCCAACATATTTTTTTCCCGCAATCTTGGCACGACAGTTTGTATACTCCTGACTTACTGAACCTACTGTTGGTGTTTACGCTATTCGAATTGAACATTAAATTATTATTATTATTATTATCTGTCCTAAAGGATACATGGATATTGTGTTTCCTAAATAGTTTAACCAAACTGTATGACTGTTTATTAATGTAAGTGAATGTAGCGAATTTCTTTTTTTCTTCCTTATTTACTAGTAGAGTGTTAGGTCTATTCACGACCTTACTCTTTATCCTATTGACATAGCTTTTGGGGTAACCGTTTCTTTTGGCAATATCTTGTATAATGTTTATCTCTTTATTAAAATAATTTCTGTTTAATGGTATTCTTACTGCTCTATTGATGAAGCTGTAAAATGCCGCTTTCTTATGTTCTCCTGTGTGGTTCGAGTCTTTCCTAATAACAACATCTGTGTGTGTAGGTTTTCTAAATACTTGGTAAATCAGGTTTTTATTGTCTCTAGTTAATGTTACGTCTAGGTAGTTTAGACTTTTGTTATCTTCCGACTCGATTGTAAACATTATATGTTTATCAAGGTTGTTTAATTGGTCTAACAGTTCATTTGGCTTGAGTTCTTGTTCGTTAATGATAGCAAACGCGTCATCAACAAACCTTAACCATAAGTCTAATCCTTTTATTTTACCGACTATTTTATTAGATTCCATATGGTCCATGAATATATCTGCAAGGATACCAGACGCTGGTGATCCCATGGCCAACCCATTAACTTGTTTGTACACATTGTTGTTGAAAGTAAAAAAGTTGTTTTCTAATATGAACTTTTATAAGTTGATGAATTCATCAATTTCTACTTTACTCAACGAACTATGTGTGTTTAAGTTGTTCTTAACAATGTTGATGTTGATGTTCTCTCCTTACGTTCAATTTCTTATTTCTTCTTTTCCTTCTCTTACAGAAAACATTATTTCTGAATCTACTGACATTTTCTGGCAAGGTTTCAGCCATTTTATTACCTACCGGTGCTAACGGCCACTTACAATTTTTCAACAGATGCTTCTGCCTCACTTGCTGACGAATTTGGAAAGATTGTATTCATGACAATCAAGTTTATGCTTGTGTTCACGCCCTCATGTCGTTGGCTTTATATTATTACCACTTTGATTTTCCACTAATATTTTATATGAACTGTTTTAATTAGAATTTTAATAGAAGAAGTTTTAGTCTCCGACAAGATTATAATTTAGTCATAAGACAGTTTTCCATTAGCATCTTTATATTTTATCACTTTTCACATTTTTATGTTCCGAATGTTAATAACTGACTAAACTTTTAACTTCCACTTTTAATTTAGTTATATTTTTGATGATTGTGTTTAGGCTGAAGATGCCCTTAATTGAGGGCGAAACATGTCCCATGTAACTAAGAATCTAATTATGTAACCACTATAAGTGAAAATATAAGTGTTGAATAGGTGGAACAAATTAAAACACCTTTATTATTGTTGAGCTGTGGAGTTAACCGTGGCTGTCGAGCGCCTTGCTCTTGGTGTCTCATACTGGTATGGCCCATTCACCGTCGCGTCGTCTGGTTGTTCGGTCTTGGCGGTGAATACCCACGGCGTTCCGTTGGTGCGCTGAGTCCTCTCCTGCAGCTTGACTCGGTAGTCAGCTCTCGGTTGGTGCGCACTGCCGCACCCGCCGAATTCTCCCACAACTTCCTCGCAGGTTGAACATGACTGCGAGCTGCATTGTACTTCCATCTCCTGCCTACGAAGTCCAGTGATCGGGTGCTTGACTCCCTCTTCTGACATCAATCCGGTCTTGAACTGGGCCCTGATTTTCTCCTGGAGTTTTCCAAACAGGGCCTCGAGTTTTCCAAATTGGGCCTCGGTGTTCTCCTCGAGTTTTCCAAACTGGGCCTCAATGTTTTTAGCCAAGGAAAGTAACTGTTCAAACATCACCACGGTCCTCTGGTCATTCTTCATTTTCGAGTACAATAGATTCTAATAGTCCTGTCGCGGTCGCCAGTTAATGTATCTATTTCAAGATAGAAATTTCATAATGTTCCGTATTGAACTGTATCACAATTAAACTGAAAACAAGAAATTAAACAACATTTCTGAAAAACCCAATATTCTATTCAACTTCCTAATTCTTCTTCTCAGAAATGCTAAATTTCTATACCCAAATTCAATTTTCCAAGTCTTACACAGTTCCTACCCACGTTTTCTACCTCCAATAATCCATCCACCTAACCCACCCTAAACTATTCCTCCTTTATTTCCCTATCCTATCCTTCCCTATCTTCTTTCAACTTCCGGTTCTATTAATCTTCTACTAATCCTCCTCCTTTAATACCTTATCCTATCTTTTCTTTTCATCTTTCCTTCCAAAAAATAATATATACAGTAGAGTCTTGTTAATCCAAACTAATTGGGACCGGAGTCTGTTCGGATTACAAAATTTTCGGATTAACCGGAAAATATTTTTGAATAATAAGGTTATTGTTTTTACGTCCCGCTAACTACTTTTACAGTTTCTGGAGACGCCTAGGTGCCGGGATTTTCTCCCTCAGAGGAGTTCTTTTACATGCCAGTAAATCTACTTACACGAGGCTGATGTATTTGAGCACCTTCAAATACCACCGAACTGAGCCAGGATTGATCCTGCCAAGTTGGTGTCAGAAGGCCAGCGCCTCAACCATCTGAGGTAAATAGTTTCTACAGTACAGTACATACTGTAATTTGAAATGTCCGTTAATTGGCAGTTACATTAATAAAATACCATATAAAATGACAGTAGGGTAGTTAAGAACCCGTAGAGGAGAAAACGACAATGAAAATGACATTAGCGAGTGGATGGAAGCTGACTGTCATCAATCACAAACAGACCAAGAAATTATAGCTATGGTGGAGAAAGAATCTGGAGTTGATGAGGAACATAGTGACGATGAAGAAGACTACAATGAACAACTAGTGTAACACTGAGATGTCGCGGCCGCTTTAGAACTTGCCGTACGCTACGTCGAGCAACACTCCGCTGCTACGCCCACTGATGTGATGTTTATAAGACGCATCTTAACATTGCATCTTCGAGTAGGTTCCAATCACTACGGCAAAAGAAACTAACAGACTTTGTAAAGATAAATGACCAGTGATTGATGGTTTATAATATGTAATTATGTTTTCATTAAGTTATTCTAGTAAAATATGACTAATAAAATGCAAGTAAATCTTCATTCTGTAAGATGTTTTTTCATTTTAATAAGGAGATTTTTTTTTAAAAATTGAATATTTCAGTTCGGATTAACCGGACTTTCGGACTAACGGGACTCTAGTGTATATATATTTCCAAATTGAACTGTATACTATAATACCACCTACAGTTCAGATCATTACAACTTTCAAATTTAAATTCATACCTTACGCTACCTCAAATACGACCCAAACTTTTATCTTCAAGAAATAAAAAGCTATGCATATGCGTTTTTCTTTTGTTTCCAATATTGCGCTTTTTAACATTTTCCCCTCGCAATTGGTTTTTATGTCAACTGTTCTGCATCTCTAAAGAATCCACCATAAAAGATTCTATAAACATTAATATATACTTCAATTATATCAAATTGTATTATATATTTACATGCCTGGAAGCATTTGCAGGCTTGATCATTGAACTATTCACCAAGTTTCATCAGCATTTAGAAGCAGAGTGCCTGGCATTACGTATGTTGTGTTGCTCTTCTAGAACTTTCATCTAACTTCATTTAAGTGGCATCTTCGATTTCTATATAATTTTAGGACTTCAAATTTATTAAATTATATTATAACTTCACGCCTAGCAGTATTTGTAGGCTTGTTCACTGAACTATTCACCAATTCTCATAAACATTTTGAAGCACAGTGCCGGACATTACATGTTATGCTGCTCTTCAAGAACTTGCACCTTGCTTCATTTAAATGACTGATCTTTGACTTCTTATGGATTTTAGTATCTTACATCACACAGTGCTGTGACGTTTCCACTTGGCCCACAGATGTTAGACAAAATTATAACGTGGTGGGTCACTTTAATATTAAAATAAATAAATGATATGTCATTGTTTCTCCATAAACAGTATCCCAAGGGCACCAGTCTTCAAGCTTATGGCTTGAAAACAAAAGTAGATAATTAATAATAATAATAATATGTAATGAGACTCAAAAAACTCCCAGGGGTGAGGTGAACGGAACACAAATCATTAAGTACACTAACTTGGAATTTAAGGATCATTAATAATCATTTCATAAAATACAAATTAAAACAGCTATTTATTAAGATGAAAAACGTGACGTAACGGCGTTTTAACGACATCTGAACTTACGGAAGCAAAAGAAAAATTGGATGAAATTAATTTTAAAAATGAACTGTTGCGCGAAGACTTGCAGAAACTTATGCCATAAGCTCACCATATGTAGACTCTGTTGTCTTGAAGCTGATGATGTGTGGATCTCGTACCGGCTGCCTTCTCTGTTGTTGGATTCCAGTCCTACTTCTACATTTCCTGTCCTTAACACTTCCTACTGTACTCCTTACATAAAGTCGTAATGAGTCCTAATGTTAAATGCAAAACCACCATGGGTTATGTTCATGGAGAGAATACACTTGTATTCTTCCGTATTACGGAACAGTAGCGTAGCTAAATTCATAATAAAAGCTCTCCTCCCCTATACTAGTCAGAACCGGTCTCCCGTTGACTACCTCTCGTCATTGAGATAACAAGTCCTAATGAGAGTAACTTTTGAGTAGTATATACTCAGATGTGAAGTGAACTAAGTTAAAATCTTCTCCGATGTGCAGATGTAGAATCGTAGTAAGAGTGTCTTCCAAGAGTGAGAATCAGAATCAGAATGTCTGAATACAAGTGACAATCTGCTCACGAGTAAGAATAAGAGTATGAATGTCCTCTCCAGCTCTTGTCGGTGGTATATATCGGTTCAAAAGTCTCCTTCCATCAGCCATATCACATGGTCCAGTAAGATTCGAGGTCTCATCCCTTCTCCTATGTATTGCTGTGAATCCATCACGTTACTTCATTACGTTCATTCACATAGGCTGAACTTTCCCGCTGAAATAAAGCGTCCCGAAGCGGAGTTTGAAAAGTGGGTGTTAATAATGTATCAACTGTCTCTTCATGAGGTAGAGAGGGTAAGGTCTCTCGTAACCTAGATGACGTACTTTTCTTGGAATTGGGCTGACTCTGGTCACCTCACAATGGCTATTGGAAAATTTACTGCAAGTTATAAATAAAATACTTTACCCAATAATTTGTTCGTTCAGAATACGTTATAGCCGCGATACAAAGAAATGAAATGATGATTGAAATGGATGATAAAAACCCTATATATATATATTATATACATATATACATACATACTAATTTAAACATGGCCTATCAGTGATTAAATATACACATCTTATCAATTAATTTCATAGTTCAATAATTAAAAACATGCAGTGATGTCCCAAACATCACAGTGCTAATCCCTATAGTGTTATAGTGCTTCTTGAACTGCTTTTAGTGAAAGACTTATCCTTTACTTATTGTTTTCTTCTGCGTTGTTTCGTATTTTTATTTAATCGGCTGATGATGACCCAGAATAGAGGTCGAAACCAGTACCGCTTTTAATCAAATAAGAATGTAACATTACATTTCTTATTTTACTTGTATTGAAGAGGTTGAACCACTTTATTTCTTGTTTTCAAGTTAATGTATCCACAAAAATGCACACAAGATGCTGTCAGTTGATACAATTATTTTATTCAAAGATTAAATTGATGTTGGTAGGTAAGAAATTCAACAGAACTGAATGTCAGATAGGTGAAAGAAAGCTGGAACAGGTAGACACAAAGGGCACTAGGAAAGTTTTGCAATATGCAGAAACAGTTGGCTGGACACCCCTGTTGTGGTGAGGGATGAAAAGAGGGGTGAAAACCAGTCTAGAAGGCAGCAAGGCGCGACCTTCACACCAGTTGTTACCAGGCAGTGGGGTTGAAAGCAAGTTAAGATGTCAGTGTCGTCTAAAGGTGAATATTGCGCAATTATCAGCTACAGATTTGCTCGTGGATTAACTGTTGACCAGTGCCTGGAGGAAATGACTCCTGTGCTGGAGAAAGACTGTCCACATTGGACAACAATTTTACGCTAGTACAAAGAGTTCCAGAGGGGAAATTTTGGGGCTGAAGATGATCCTTGTTCCGGGCGACCGTCTGAATCAGTGACTGAGGAAAACATTGAAGCTGTGAGGAAAATGTTGCAGCAAGAGAGGCAGTTGATATATCGGCAGATAGAAGAGACCCTTCGCATCCCTGCACCAGCTATTTATTCAATTCTACATGACCATCTCCATGTTAGAAAGGTTTCTTCCCTTTGGGTGCCCCATTCACTTTCAGAGGAACAAATGGCACATCGAGTGAAATGATGCCAAGAAATCCTAAAACAGTTTGAAAATGGGACTTTGCGAAATGTCAATAGCATTGTTACAGGTGACGAAACTTGGCTTTATTATTTTGATGTCCCAACAAAATCCCAG
The DNA here is from genome assembly GCF_040414725.1 of Anabrus simplex. Classification (NCBI taxonomy): domain Eukaryota; kingdom Metazoa; phylum Arthropoda; class Insecta; order Orthoptera; family Tettigoniidae; genus Anabrus; species Anabrus simplex. Next base: position 180,240,374 of record NC_090271.1, on the reverse strand, counting down.
AACAAGGTGTGGCTGTTTGAAGATGAAGGTACTCCTGTGACTGTGCGAAAGTCAAGGTCAGTGAAGAAAAGGATGATTGCAGTATTCTTCACTAAACGGGGCATCCTGACTCGGGTTGTGCTAGAAACACAAAGGACAGTTACTGCGAAGTGGTACAGTGAGACTTGTCTGCCTCAGGTCATCTAGGTTCTCAAGCAGCTCCGTCCAAGGTCACTGCTCAACACTTGGCTCTTGCATCACGACAATGCTCCAGCATATCGTGCTAATGAAACAATTATTTTTCTTGCCAGATCAGGGTTGACTGTGCTTGATCACCCTCCATACAGTCCTGATCTTGCCCCATGTGACTTCGCACTCTTCCCAGAAGTGAAGATGAAGCTGAAAGGGTGGTGTTTTGTATCTGACGAGGAGCTTCTGGCAGCATGGGATCAAGAGTGTGAAAATGTAACTGAAGAAAAATGGCAGAGTTGGTTCAGTGACTGGTTTCCACGTACGGAGAAGTTTATTGAGTGTGGTGGAAATTATTTTAAAAAAGTCTTAAGCGTTCACTCACATTGCAAAACTTTCCTAGTGCCCTTTGTAATTTCAAGTATTTAGGAGGTGTGTTCTCCCAGGATGGTAATGCAGTAAGTGAGATTGTATCAAGGTGCAGTAAAGGTAATGCAGTGAACTCATAGTTGCGATCAGCAGTATTCTGTTTTTTTTTTGTTTTTTTTTCATGGTTCATGTTTGTGGGTTACTGTAGTCACGTTCTAGTTCGTGAACCATGGGCTACGGCTGAGTGGCCTAGTAAGTTGTCCTGAGAGTCGGGATACCAGTTGCTATGGAATGGGAGTGGGCATCTCGGACATATTCTGAGTCCTGGCCCTCCTTGTGCTTAGGCAGCTAGGACAATACAATCCACCGGTGGTCCATAACCCGTTAGAGGAGAGATCCTCACTTGGACTATGTGCAAGTAGGGTAGCATCCTGCTTCATGAATGGACCGAGCTCAGAACATTTTAAGCAAGCCTCGGACCTATGGGAGTAACGGAGTCCCACTCCCATTTGACAGGCGAGGGACTCCTTGGAAACAACTTGGTGAACGAAATGGAATTCGATGGGGAGCTATCAATATTAATGGGGCTTATGGAAGAAAGAAAGTAGAACTGGCTGAGTCAGCAAAGAGGATGCATCTGAATGTGCTAGGAGTAAGTGATATTCGGGTAAGGGGAGATAATGAGGAAGAGATAGGAGATTATAAAGTGTACTTGATGGGTGTTAGAAAGGGAAGGGCAGAGTCTGGGGTAGGGCTCTTTATCAGGAATACCATTGCACGGAACATAGTTTCTGTTAGGCACGTAAATGAGCGAATGATGTGGGTAAATTTGTCAGTTGGAGGAATTAGGACTAGAATTGTGTCCGTGTATTCACCATGTGAGGGTGCAGATGAGGATGAAGTTGACAAGTTTTATGAAGCATTGAGTGACATTGTGGTCAGGGTCAACAGCAAGGATAGAATAGTGCTAATGGGCGATTTCAATGCGAGAGTTGGGAATAGAACTGAAGGATACGAAAGGGTGATTGGTAAATGTGGGGAAGATATGGAAGCTAATGGGAATGGGAAGCGTTTGCTGGACTTCTGTGCTAGTATGGGTTTAGCTGTTATGAATACATTCTTCAAGCATAAGGCTATTCACTGCTACACATGGGAGGCTAGGGGTACCAGATCCATAATAGAATATATCTTAACAGACTTCGAATTCAGGAAATCTGTTAGGAATGTACGAGTTTACCGGGGATTTTTCGATGATACAGACCACTATCTGATCTGTAGTGAACTAAGTATCTCTAGGCCTAAGGTAGAGAAAGTGAAATCTGTCTGCAAACGAATAAGGGTAGAAAATCTCCAGGACGAGGAAATTAGACGGAAGTACATGAATATGATCAGTGAGAAGTTTCAAACAGTAGGCAGTAAGCAGGTTCAGGATATAGAAAGTGAATGGGTGGCATACAGGGATGCTGTAGTAGAAACAGCAAGGGAATGCCTAGGAACAACTGTGTGTAAAGATGGGAAAAGGCGAACATCTTGGTGGAATGATGAAGTGAGAGCAGCTTGTAAATGTAAAAAGAAGGCTTATCAGAAATGGCTCCAAACAAGGGCCGAGGCAGACAGGGAGTTGTATGTAGATGAAAGAAACAGAGCGAAACAAATAGTTGTTGAATCCAAAAAAAAGTCATAGGAAGATTTTGGTAACAACCTGGAAAGGCTAGGTCAAGCAGCAGGGAAACCTTTCTGGACAGTAATAAAGAATCTTAGGAAGGGAGGGAAAAAGGAAATGAACAGTGTTTTGAGTAATTCAGGTGAACTCACAATAGATCCCAGGGAACCACTGGAGAGGTGGAGGGAATATTTTGAACATCGTCTCAATGTAAAAGGAAATCATCCTGGTGGTGTTGTGAACAGCCAAGCACATGGGGAGGAGGAAAATGATGTTGGTGAAATTATGCTTGAGGAAGTGGAAAGGATGGTAAATAAACACCATTGTCATAAGGCAGCAGGAATAGATGAAATTAGACCTGAAATGGTGAAGTATAGTGGGAAGGCAGGGATGAAATGGCTTCATAGAGTAGTAAAATTAGCATGGAGTGTTGGTAAGGAACCTTCAGATAGGACAAAAGCACTAATTGCACCTATGTATAAGCAAGGGAACAGGAAGGATTGCAACAACTATCGAGGTATCTCACTGATTAGTATACCAGGCAAAGTATTCACTGGCATCTTGGAAGGGAGGGTGCGATCAGTCGTTGAGAGGAAGCTGGATGAAAACCAGTGTGGTTTCAGACCACAGAGAGGCTGTCAGGATCAGATTTTCAGTATGCGCCAGGTAATTGAAAAATGCTACGAGAGGAATAGGCAGTTGTGTTTATGTTTCGTAGATCTAGAGAAAGCATATGACAGGGTACCGAGGGAAAAGATGTTCGCCATACTGGGGGACTATGGAATTAAAGGCAGATTATTAAAAGCGATCAAAGGCATTTATGTTGACAATTGGGCTTCAGTGAGAATTGATGGTAGAATGAGTTCTTGGTTCAGGGTACTTTCAGGGGTTAGACAAGGCTGTAATCTCTCACCTTTGCTGTTTATAGTTTACATGGATCATCTGCTGAAAGGTATTAAATGGCAGGGAGGGATTCAGTTAGGTGGAAATGTAGTAAATAGTTTGGCCTATGCTGACGACTTGGTCTTAATGGCAGACTGTGCCGAAAGCCTGCAGTCTAACATCTTAGAACTTGAAAATAGGTGCAATGAGTATGGTATGAAAATTAGCCTCTCGAAGACTAAATTGATGTCAGTAGGTAAGAAATTCAACAGAATTGAATTTCAGATTGGTGATACAAAGCTAGAACAGGTCGATAATTTCAAGTATTTAGGTTGTGTGTTCTCCCGGGATGGTAATGCGTAAGTGAGATTGAATCAAGGTGTCATAAAGCTAATGCAGTGAGCTCGCAGCTGCGATCAACAGTATTCTGTAAGAAGGAAGTCAGCTCCCAGACAAAACTATCTTTACATCAGTCTGTTTTCAGACCAACTTTGCTTTACGGGAGCGAAAGCTGGGTGGACTCAGGATATCTTATTCATAAGTTAGAAGTAACAGACATGAAAGTAGCAAGAATGATTGCTGGTACAAACAGGTGGGAACAATGGCAGGAGGGTACTCGGTATGAGGAGATAAAGGCTAATTTAGGAATGAACTCGATGGATGAAGCTGTACGCATAAACCGACTTCGGTGGTGGGGTCATGTGAGGCGAATGGAGGAGGATAGGTTACCTAGGAGAATAATGGACTCTGCTATGGACGGTAAGAGAAGTAGAGGTAGACCAAGACGACGATGGTTAGACTCGGTTTCTAATGATTTAAAGATAAGAGGTACAGAACTAAATGAGGCCACAACACTAGTTGCAAATCGAGGATTGTGGCGACGTTTAGTAAATTCACAGAGGCTTGCAGACTGAACGCTGAAAGGCATAACGGTCTATAATGATAATGTATGTATGTATGTATGCTTTTTTGTTATTTTTTTTTGCTAGTTGCTTTACGTCGCACCGACACGGATATGTCTTATGGCAACGATGGGACAGGAAAGGGCTAGGAGTGGGAAGGAAGCGGCCGTGGCCTTAATTAAGGTACAGCCCCAGCATTTGCCTGGTGTGAATAATGGGAAACCATGGAAAACCATTTTCAGGGCTGCCGACAGTGGGGTTCAAACCTACTATCTCCCGAATACTGGATACTGGCCGCACTTAAGCGACTGCAAGTATCGAGCTCGGTACAGTATTCTGTAAGGAGGAAGTTAGCTCCCGGACGAAACTATCTTTACACCAGTCTGTTTTCAGACCAACTTTGGTGTACAGGAGCGAAAGCTGGGCGGACTGAAGATATCTTATTCTTAAGTTAGAAGTAATTGACAGCTAGACGATGGGGGAGGAAAGGCCTAGGAATGGGAAGGAAGCAGCCATGGCCTTAATTAAGGTACAGCCCCAGCATTTGCTTGGTGTGAAAATGGGAAACCATGGAAAACCATCTTCAGAGCTGCCGGTGGGGTTCGAACCCACTATCTCCCAGGTGCGAGCTCACAGTTGTGCACTCCTAACTGCACGGTCAACTCGCCCAGTAGAGAGATATGAAATTAGCGAGAATGATTGCTGGTGCAAACAGATGGGATCAATGACAGGAGGGTACACGGAATGAGGAGATAAAGGCTAAGTTAGGAATGAACTCGATGGATGAAGCTGTACGCATACACTGGCTTCGGTGGTGGGGTAATGTGAGACGAATGGATGAGGATGGGTTACCTAGGAGAATGATGGACTCTGTTTTGGAGGGTAAGAGAAGTAGAGGGAGACCAAGACTGTACCGTACCCAAGGGTAAATACCCTGTAGGACGATGCCTCCATTCCTGTATGAACATCCGACTAACTCAGGGTTGGGCAGAGTGTGGGTTGGTTGTTGGTTGGGTCAGGATAAAAAGTCGAAGTTCTACTCTAAAATATCAATCAGTGACAGGAAATGGAGTTATAACACGAATGAGAAACAATCATAGGGGGTATGATGGATTTATTGATAAATATCTCCGATCATATTACGAGAAAACAATTAAATCAAGAAAAAAATAATATGTCAAAATGAACTCAAAAATGTAGAAAATAAATGGAAATCAAAACGTTATTTGAATGATAAGACAAAATTTGAAATCAAAAATCAAGTTCAAGAAAGAACACTTGTATACATCAAAACTGAGCTTCTTCTTATAGTCCATTGTTTATATTGTATGGCAACAAGTGTACGCAAACACTGACATGTGGTATTTCCGTATGGAGTTACACACTATCGCATCACAACGATACGGTTTCCAAATTTAAGTTAAAACGAGAGTCGCCGAAATACTACCGTTAAATAAAAGTTACATTATAAAGAAAAGTTACGACGAAAAGGAAAATAATTAAGACGCAATGGGACGCTATGTAAGTTATGCAAAATACTAGGGGCTTATCCTACACTATATTTACAACAATTTAAATAATCAAACTAAACACATCTATATACATCGGATATCGAGTAAAGTCTTAAATGCTACCCAGATTCTAATGTGATTCCCGGTTCACTGCAAAAGATCTAGACAGAACTAGATAAACCATCAATACTTCAGCACTCGGGCTGTTCCCTTTTAAAACAACGAGACAAGGTATACAACCACATGTAACAATGTAAAACATCATCCTGTAAGGGAAAAACATATAAATAACCCTTGATATCACGAAGAAAGCAATGGGCAACATTGCCTCCTTCTGCTGCATTTGAGCGCTCAACAGCGTGGTCATCCATCATGTACTTCCGGGTAGATTACGAGCTGAAAAGAAATGTTGAACTCAACACTATGCTAAAGTTTGGATTCTGTCTCCCGAGGCTGTCACAAGGAAGTATCATCTCATTCATGCCTAGATAAACACAGACCAGAAATCAGCTTACCATGAGATAACGCCTTTCGCCGGCTACACGGAAACTCACGTATATTCATTCCTTCTTAGCATGCTTTTACCATTGAATATCATCAGACTCAATAGTCTGGAATTAATACTGTCCATTCTGATCACAATATACACTCAGAAGACACTTAGCAGGCACACACATCTGCACAATATTCTTTCTCTTGTCAGGCATACAATCAGCCTGCATCAATACATTGTAATTCAGCATGCAATCTTTATCTCATTATTTCTCATAAATCCCATTGGCCTTCCATATTATGAGACTCAGTTCTTGTCCTTTACAGACCATCAGGCAAACAGAATCCAACTTAACTCAAAGATCTTATTTTAACAATGACGTTCTGCAGCTCCTTCAGTCAGCTTCCATAAAATCATGCGTCATGCAGAATATATTCTATCATAGTAACAAATTAAAACAAACACACGCCATCAGGCTTACTTTACACGAAGTTAAAAATTCTATTTACACTGCCCTAGTACCTTAACATAATTTACATATCATGCCATAAATAACACATGCATCTTAACTGAATTCCATCCGACGACTCTCGAGATACCAGAATAGCAGCTTACATCCCCGCTGATTGAGGGATTTACTCCATGTTAATCACAGCATTAACGTGTGGGAATGCACTTCCTTCTTCTGCATGCATGGCCATCATCTTGCTTGAAAATAATCCACTGGAACACAGAAGACTATGGTTGACAATATCTTCGCTGCTTAATGCTACGAGCCGAAATACCCTTTCTCTTTACAAGATCAGCTAAACACACTGATACATATATAATACACACTTCACTTAAAGGGTGAGAATACAGTTTAAAAAGCAGCACACGGTTCACCACGAAAGTTCCTCGCGAAACGCGCCCGTCTCGAAGTAGTGAAACAATAGCACGTTTCTACTACACTTGTTACAGATCGGTCACTAAGCACCGTCTTTATATATTGGAAGTAAACTCTGCCAAAATATACTATTCCATTTACTCAAGAACAGTAAATCTTCCAACAGCACAATTTAAAATATCATTTAAAACCAGTTACTGTTAATCATGATCACCAATTCAGAGTTTGTGCTTCCGCACTATCCAAGCATTTAACACAGAGTGACGCTCTCCAGAGCTTGGTTTACTGAGGAGGCTTCGGTGACGCCATTTCAATACTGGGGTTCCCATGTGTCTGAACCAACCACCAATCAGAAAATTCATCGTATATGATGACACAATATTTATTGTGATATATTTACAAAACACAGCTCCAACACTTGCAAATCGCTTCCATCAATTTTTATATTACTTTTCCAAATATCTCTGACTTCTGAAACTGTGGAAAACCGATTACCGACAGAAACTGACTTTAGCAACTGAGCACGTTGGTCATTCTGGAATTAAGATTTGGCGCGGTGTAGCCTCAATATTTTCCAAATCCTTGAATTCCCATTGGCTGAAATATATTGCTTGGTCAGCATCTACTACACGTGTCGATCCTTGCCAGCGCTTGGTTACACCACCCTTTCTCACGGTCATACGGAAATATGAAGCAATGTCCAGCGACTCACTGTCTTGCTCAACATCTGGTATCAACTATCTTGGGATACGATGCTTTAACATGTTAGACTGTAACTTTTATGAATAAATTTTACATATTGGGTCAAATAATACTCTAATTATTATTATGGGCCGGCAGGATACGGCTCAAGACGATGATGATTAGACTCAGTTTCTAACGATTTAAAGATAAGAGGTATAGAACTAAATGAGGCCATAGCACTAGTTACGATTAGTAAATTCACAGAGGCCTTGCAGACTGAACGCTGAAAGGCATAACGGTCTATAATGTATGTATGTATGTATGTATGTATGTATGTATGTATGTATGTATGTATGTAATCATCTGTGGTTTCTTGAATTGTGTTCTTAATATCGTGCCATGTTTCATCTGCTTGGACTCAAATTATATGTGTACAGATTGGTAGTTCTGTTGTTGCAAGTGTCTGATACTTTGTTCAAATCTCAAAAGCTGTTCATGTCAGTCTTCTTAGTCTGTTGTTTTTATAGTTCCATCAGGATCATGGGTATAATATTTTTTTGAAGTCAGAATTGTCAATATTGTATCACAGTGTATTGATATCTAGAATGAACCTGAACTTGAAACTGAACTTGTTGGATCATGCAACAGAGAGAACCTTTTGTCCTTTTATATCTGAAGATGGTTGTGTGATTCCTTCATGACCTTGTCCATTTCATGGTTGGTGATTACTCTTGCATTCCTGGAGCTCTTGCAGGCAATCAATTTTCTATATCTATCATATGTCTCAAACTCGGCATTCACTTTTTTTTTTTGACAGAGAACAAACATTTCATCCAGTGATTCATTGACTGATGCTTCTCTTTCAGCATAAAATTTATGCCTGACACCTTTCAGATTCATATAGCATCTTGAAGTTCACTTTTGGATCTTCCATCCTTTATTGAGCATAGTCAGTAGGAATTTATTTCCAATATCCCAACAAATGATGTTTTCTTGAACAATGAAAGGATTCAGAATTACGCAAATCATGATGGTTATTCGCTCAATTTGTTGGGTGTTCATGCAGCAAAACAGGATCCACTGATGGTGAGGTTTTTTTTGTGGAATAAAAGAAGCTGTCAAATGTATCTAAATCACTGAGCTCGATAGCTGCAGTTGCTCAAGTACGGCCAGTATCCAGTATTCGGGAGATAGTAGGTTCGAACCCCACTGTCAGCAGCCCTGAAGATGGTTTTCCGTGGTTTTCCATTTTCACACCAGACAAATTCTGGGGCTGTACCTTATAAAAGGCCACGGCCTCTTCCTTCCCAGTCCTGGCCCTTCCCTGTCCCATCGTTGCCATAAGATGTATTTGTGTCGGTGCGACGTAAAGCAAATAGTCAAATGATCTAAATCATGGCAGGTGCAACAGAGACATACGAGTACATCTTCAGTCTAGATTGTTATGGTTTTCACTGTTCAGTCTGCAAACCTCTGTGAATTTGTGAAATGCCTACACAATCCTCTATTTGTGACTAGCTCTGTGGCTTTATTTAGTTCCATACCTCATATGTTTAAATCATTAGAAACTGAGTCTAGCCATCATCATTGTGCCACACCAAGTTTTCCTTGTGTTGCACCATTCTAACATCGCATTCTTTGGCAATGTCAAAGACAAATAAAACTGTAGTATTCCTGAACGTGATGTGTAATTAGCTTCTGTTAGACAAATGGCGCCTCTTGCCATCAGAGATTGACGAAGTAGCCCGGCAAAGAAAACAAAACAAAACAAGGAGACTGAGAGCTTGCCATAGTTATGAGATCAATAAGCATATCTAATAATTAAACAGATGAAACAGGAAAGAAAAATCTATTCAAATTAAACAAGTAATCGGGCGAGTAAAGCCAAGAGCAAACATAATAAAAGGAATAATGATGGTGTAAAAAAATTACACCTGTGAGATGCGGAAGAAGATGATAAATCTAACCAGTCAATCCACACAAATGCACGCACAGTGTGGAGATCAGAATGTGCAAGACCAAATAGATAATGGTTGTCAAGACACGTTATGAGACAATCCGTATAGCATGACAAGCCAAATCACAGGCTCACAAGCTTGATTCAAACACCCAGATCGTAACGCTGGATCGCCACATAGTAGGCCAGAATCATCCAGTTACAATCGTGACCGTAAAACAGTATGCACGCTACCTGACATATTCATATCACCTCCCCCAAGGTGAACAGGAAATACATACAAATCAAAACCACAGGCAAGCACCTCATTCACACAGATCAAGGTTATCCTCCGCCCTCATCTATGAATAAATGTATGAAAAACAGATGCACAAAACAAAAGACATATAAGGTCTGCAGCAAATGAATAATGAAAAGCCTGCAGAACTTGGATCTCAGAACACAATGTCAGCACAACTATGACAAACCGAAAAGGGACATAAATACCTTAAAACCTCGTAGAATAAAACCCAACAATTCTATATAATTATGAACATTGACTCTAGCTAGAGAGTCATGTAGGGCAAATGGTAAATCCATTTATAATACCATTTAAAATTCAGCTTAATCATTTCACAGCCCAACTCTTCCATCTTCTCAACACAAGTCATTGTTGACTCTCTCAGAGAGCAAAATGCAAAGAGTAGCAAGAGAGAAATGCTTCGTCAATCTGTGATGGCAAGAGGTGCCATTTGTCTAATAGAAGCAAATTACATGTCACGTTCGGGAATATTACAGTTTTATATGTCTGTGACATCTCCAAAGAATGCAATGTTAGAACGGTGCAACACAAGGAAAACTTGGTGTGGCACATCGTCTTGGTTCCCTCTATTTTTCGTACCCTCCATGAGCGACTCTACCATTCTGTTAGGTAACCTATCCTCCTTCAATCACCTCACATCACCACATCACTGAAGCTAGTTTATGTGTACAGCTTCATGAGTTGAGTTCATTCCTAACTTAGACTTATCTCCTCATCCTGTGTACACCTGTTTGTATCAGCGATCATGCTTATTACTTTCATGTCTATTACTTCAAACCTTTGAATAAGATATCCTGAGTCCACCCAGCTTTCATTCCTGTACAGTAAAGTTTTTCTGAAAAAAGACCGGTGTAAAGATAGTTTTGTCCACAAGCTGACTTCTTTCTTACAGAATAGCATTCACTGCAAATTTCACCGCATTAGCTTTGATATACCTTGATTCAGTCTCGCTTACTATACTATCATCCTGGGAGAATACACATCCTAAATACTTGAAATTATCCACCTGTTCCAGTTTTGTATTCTCAGTCTGACATTCAATTCTTCTAGGTTTCTTCCCTACTAACATCACATTAGTCTTGGAAAGGCTAATTTTCTATCATACTCATCACACCTGTTTTCAAGTTCCAAGATATTAGACTGCAGGCTTTCAGCACAGTCTGCCATAAAGACCAAGTCATTAGCATAGACCAAACTGCTTGCAACATTTCCACCTAACTTAATCCCTCACTGCTACTTTATATAGTAAACTTACTGGACAAAAATTAGTCACCCTAGCGCGCACGCACAGATGGATTGTTAAGCCTCTACAGATGGCGCAGCGAACGAGTCCCATGCTCAACCGCACGCGCACTGCCTCTACGTGAGCATAATGCAGTAGCGATCAGTGAGACATCGATGTGTCAAGCGGACAGTGTACATCAACATGGGTAGATGAAAGGATGTGATAGAGTGGCAAAAAGGGACCATCGTGTTTGACTGTGCCCAAGGCCATGCAGTGCGTGAAGTTGCTAGATTTGTTGGTGTTTTGCAGCAGATTGTTCAATGTGTCTACAAGCAGTTGTGTTCTACACGTGACCACGAAACGAGTCAGATTTGTGGTCGAAAAAAGATCCTGACTTGTGAATCAAAATTGCTTCCAAAACACACAGGAATTGCTGCAGTCAGTGAATGTTTGTGAGAGAACATTTTGACTGGAACTGCATGCAATGAACATTTAGAGTCAGTCACCTCGCAGGAGGCCATTGTTCACTCAGGCACATAAAACTGCAAGTCTTCAGTGGGCTAGAAATCATCAAACATGGACAGTAGCTGACTGACGGAACGTACTGTGGTCTGATGCATGTCGTTAACTGATGCATTTCTTCCTGGAGGTATGTAAGGTCAGATATAAGCTGGAGGAGGGTCTGTGATGTTTTGGGGGTATTTTTCGTATCATGGATTGGCCCGCTTACAGAGGTAACCGCTGACATGAACTAGCATGTTTATTTAAACATTCTGGATGATCAGGTTTTGCCTTTCGGTCACTTTCTGCATGATGAATATGCTTTTGATATCCCAGTTATTCAAGATGACAACAGCAAAGTTCATTGGACTGGATGCATATGTGATTGTTTTTATGAATGGTTCCACTTCCCCCCCTCCATCACATCTTGACTGGTCTGCAAAATCACCTGACTTGAACCCCATTAAAAATCTGTGGGACATGTTGAAACAGCGGGTAAAAGGCAGACATCAGTATGCCCGCAGTTTGATGGAAATGCGCTGTCAAATCCTTAGCGAGTGGCTTCACCTGGATGTGACATACAAGCACAACCTTGTGGACTCACTTCCTAACCGAATCAAGGCGGTTATCAAGTCCAGAGGTGGAGTTACACGGTATTAAATGATGCTTTTAATGATTTCTCCAGGGCTGACTAAATTTTGTCTGGTGAACTTACATGATCCGTGTAAACTATGAAATCTGAGTGAGTTGGCTGTGCAGTTAGGATTGCGTATTTGTGAGCTTGCATTTGAGAGATGATGGGTTTGAATCACGCCAATGGTAGCCCTTAAGAGGGCTTTCCATGGTTTCCAATTTTTACACCAGGCAAATGTTGGGACTGTACCATAATTGAGGCCATGGTCACTATCTTCCCAATCAATCAATCAATCAATCAATCAATCAATCAATCAATCAATCAATCAATCAATCAATCAATCAATCAATCAATCAATCAATCAATCAATCAATCAATCAATCAATCAATCAATCAATCAATCAATCAATCAATCAATCAATCAATCAATCAATCAATCAATCAATCAATCAATCAATCAATCAATCAATCAATCAATCAATCAATCAATCAATCAATCAATCAATCAATCAATCAATCAATCAATCAATCAATCAATCAATCAATCAATCAATCAATCAATCAATCAATCAATCAATCAATCAATCAATCAATCAATCAATCAATCAATCAATCAATCAATCAATCAATCAATCAATCAATCAATCAATCAATCAATCAATCAATCAATCAATCAATCAATCAATCAATCAATCAATCAATCAATCAATCAATCAATCAATCAATCAATCAATCAATCAATCAATCAATCAATCAATCAATCAATCAATCAATCAATCAATCAATCAATCAATCAATCAATCAATCAATCAATCAATCAATCAATCCTGATCTGCATTTAGGGCAGTCGCCCAGGTGGCAGATTCCCTATCTGTTGCTTTCCTAGCCTTTTCTTAAATGATTTCAATGACATTGGAAATTTATTGAACATCAAGTTATTCCAATCCCTAACTACCCTTCCTATAAATGAATATTTGCCCCAATTTTTCCTCTTGAATTCCAACTTCCCAATCCTAGTCCTCTCCCATCCTTGCATGGCCAAAAACCTTTGATGTGTTGGTGCAACGTTAAACCACTAGCAAAAATAAAAAACAAAAAAACAAAAAAGGAAAATCTCTGAACAACAAAGGTGAAAGATAACTGCTTTTTCTAACCCTTGTAAGTACCTAAACCAAGAATTCATTCTGCCATTCTCACTGCTTCCTAATTGTCAACATAAATGCCTTTGATTGCTTTTAATCTACCCTTAATCCCATAGTCCCCCGGTATGGCTAACTCTGTCATATGCATTCTCTAGATCAGGGCCTCTCAGGGTGCATGCACTGTGCACGGTGCAAAAGACGACTTTGTTTGGTTGACCAGAGTGCAGACCCCCCACTCCTCGATTTGGAGCAATAGCGCTGTCTCTCTCTTTCCCCTTGCCTGTCTCGCTCGCTCCCCCTGTCTCCCTCTTCCTCACTTGCTCCGTAGCGCTACAAATCCGAGCCGAG